>NC_059385.1:9400000-9700000 GCF_019703515.2 Myxocyprinus asiaticus | reverse complement strand
GTCCGGTGCTTCTGCACAACTTTTGTGAGGCAAAATTACATTACAGAAAATACTTTGTAAAACAAACCTCAGCCAATAGGTAGAATAAACACAAAGAACGTGTAGATTCATTCACAGAACTGTCACAGAAGGTGTGTTCTTCCACAAAAAAAAAAAAAAATATATATATATATATATATATATATATATATATATATATACATACATACACATACATATACATACATATACACATACAGTACATACATAAAATAATAATAATAATAATAATAATAATAATATATATATATAAAGCCGTTCAGTTTCCTCGGACAGTCAAATGAGTGTTCAGTGAGCCGGCTGTTAATGAGTGCATAAGATGATGTAATCCTCCCAATGTCCTGCAGAAATACTCCATAAAACAAACTCCAGCCGACAGGAGGCATAAGCCCAAAGAATGAGCAGATTCATCCACAACTGTCCCGAAGGAGTATTATCCCACAAATCAAACTCCAGCCGCTAGGCGGAGCCAGCACAAAAAGAAACAAAACAGATGTCCCAGATCCTCAGATGGTAAATAGTGAATTGAGTGAGTCAAATTCACTTGGAGGCCACATAAAAAAACACACCATGACTTCCTCAGTCTGTCAACTTTATAAAAGATATCGCTTGTTGTGGACATATAGATATTTTGCCGCCATCCTTAGTATCCATTCTCAGTCTGGACGGGAACTTCAGTGTAAAAGCGATCTTCCATTGATGTAAGAGTTTCTTGAAGGAGTGTTATTACACAAAACAAACTCCAGCGCTAGGCGGAACCAACATAAACAGAAACAAAAAATGGCGCCCAGCTTCCTCAGACAGCCAAGAATAAGTACAGCGAGTCATTCCACTCTGGAGCCACATGAGAAACACCAAATGGCTTACTCACCCTATGTTTCTATGAAGGACAGTGCTTGCTTGGGACATGTAAATACTTTGTGGCCATCCTTAGTATCTATTCTCAATTTGGCCGGAAACATCAGAGCAAAAGCGATCTTCCGTTGATGTAAGAGTTTCTTGCATTCCTTGAATCGATCGCGTTTCTCTCTTGTCGAATTCGCAAAGTCCAGGAACAACAAAATGTTGTGATTCTTCCAAGAAAGCTTTCCTTTGCTCCTTGCCTCGTGTAACACACGATCTTTATCGGATGATCTGAGAAATTTGGCCAGAATTGATCGGGGCCTGTCTCCCTCAGCAGATATCCAAGCCGGGACTCTGTGAGCTCGCTCGATTTCCAGCTTGTGGCCTGTTATGTCGAGCAGACTCGGGAAGAGCTCATCTAGGAATTTCACCATATCTCTGCCCTCCTCATGCTCAGGAATTCCAACAATTCGCATGTTATTCCTCCTACCACAGTTCTCAAGGTCTTCCAGCTTTTCAAAAACATGTTGTACATCTGCCTTTGTTGCCAATGGATTAGCAGCCAATTCCCTCTCCGATGACTCCGGATTATCGATCCGTTTCTCGGCGTCCCGAATTCTTGTAACCAACTCAGAGAATTTTATTTCCATCGCCGTAATCGATCGATGTATTACAACGAGATCCTCCAAGTCTGCAAGATCTTTCATCAGCATCACAGACATGCTCGCCAGTTGACGCTGAATTTCTCCCGCCGCACCGTTCGAACTGAGTCCCTGGTCTGAGGGCCTATCTGAGGTATCAGCTTGAGCACGTAAGTGTCTTTTAATATCTCCAGAGCCCGAGGATTTTTAATTCTTTGCCATGTTGACTTCAAAGAACAAATATGTAGTCGATGTATTGAATCTCACTGATTTATAACACAAAAATAATTAAAAACTAGCAAAGCACGCAGAGCTCGTCGTTTATACGTCTGCTCCTCGCATGGCGTCACCACCCTCCACAGCTGCAGGTTTGACCATATGCACAAAATCAGTGCAAGTCTCCTAGTTCTCTGCTGAGAAAAAAAACTGCTTAAAGGAATATTCTGGGTTTAATACAAGTTAAATTCTATCAACAGCATTTGTGGATTGTGTAAAGTTGTTTAAATCATCATTTGTACAGTCTTTTTAGGGTTTTAGAGTTTGTTGACATTACATCGTCATGGCAACGAAGTTGTAAAATTGGCTATAACTTTACATAGAAAAGGTTAGTAAGCAATTTTATCACACTAAAATCATGTTAGCTGTAGGATCTGACTAGCCAGGCAGAAGGAAATTAATAAGAATTAAGACAGAATTACATCAAGATGTCCTATAATTCCGGGAAATTCCTCTAAGCATTAAGAAGCCAGGAATTCGGACTAGCGCCAAGGAGTCTGAGCTGACCTGCATCTGGCCAATGTAACTGTCACAAAACAAGGGTGGGTGTCCAGAAAAACCCAACCTTTACCCAAAACCCCCACAACTGGCAAGCACATTCCAGAGAAATAACTGTGACCATGGAAGCCTGGGGTTTCCAGAAATCAAAAGAAGCTCCTTTGTTCCGTTCATTCAGTCAGAACACAAAAACACTTAAAATAATATACTGAATGACCATCATGTGACAGTCAGCCATTATACTTATCATATGCTTAAAACTCATTGTTCAAGACAGAGAGATTGAACAGACACACACTGGATCCGAACCGTTGAACTGTTTTTAGTTGGACTCAAACTTTTGATATTCTTATCTCTTCAAAAGACAATTTTAAGTTTTTTTCAATGAATATACATATATTATGAAATATAACACTATACAAAGACTCCATTGTATCATCATTCTACACTTCACAATGCACATAACCTAATTTTAATATGCTAAGATGCATCACATGATGCCTAACTGTGGTTAGAATCATAGAATATATTATTCTGGCCTCGTGCATACATGATGCTCAATTATACAATGTATAATAATGTATATTCAAATGTTAATGTGTAGTGAAGTAACCATAAAAAGAAAGTATGTCATGTTTCATATGTAAATGCTTGCCTGTTTATGTAGAGAATGTTGATGTTAACAGATGTCATGTCTCTTGTACTGATTTCATTATATAAAAGTCAGGATAAAAGTATGTTAACTTTTGAGCAGGAAAACCGACAAACCTTAAGAACAAAGACTCATTAATCACCTTCAGAAGAATATTATTCAAGTCGGTCTTGTGTGTGTTTGGTCTTGTCTCAAGTCGGTCCTGTTCCTGGTTCATTCCCCAATCCCTGCCCAGTCTGGTTGGTCCTGTGTCAAGTTCTTCTCCAGTCTGGATTATATTATTCCCCTACGGGGTAGTTTATGTTTGTTTTTCCCTCCTTGTGGGAGTTTTGGTTTGTTTTTCCCTTTCTGGTTATATTAATAAATCCTTTGTTTTTTAAAACTCTGCGTTTGGGTCCTGAGCCTCCTCATTCTCTGCATTTCCTGACAAAATCCTACATATTACTGGTGAAGATATGTGGGCAGTTTAATCCATAATATGTGCATTTATACTACCAAAATTCTGACATATTATTGGGGATAAATGTGGGTATATTTAAATCTGCCCATTACATTTAGCATTCCATTACACAATTCTTACATATTATTGGTGATGAATGTGACAGTTGTAAATATACCCTGCCACAAAGTCGCTAATTTCCTACATAACACACATATTGTTTATGTCTTGTGGCTATATTTTTGAAATAGTGAGTATTTTAACGTTTACAGATTGACCCCATTCACTTCCATTGTAAGCGCCTCACTGGAACCCAGATTTTTGCTTTTTTTAAAGAAAAGGAGGGACGAGTCTAAATACATTTTTGTGGAAATCAACATTATGCCACAAATGCTGTCGATTGAGCTTAACTTGTATTGAACCCAGAATATTTCTTTAAAGCAGCATAAGGTGGTTAGTAGGTCTTCTAGCATGGCCAAGCTGGTTAAGCTGGTCTGTTTTGCTGGCTGTAGAGAGGTTGTGGACACTTGTCAGCTTATTAGGCTTGACCAGCTGGCTGACCATCTACCTTAACACCAGCTTCACTAGACTGAGAGACCAGCTAGACCAGAAAATTACCTTAGGCTGGTTTTTTAAAAATTCAGCAGGGTTGCCTGAGAAAGATTTGTATCATTCAGCGTATACATTGTTTTCTTCTCTTTTCCTCTGTAATTCTTGTTTTACCATTTTAATCTGATAAACTGGCAGCAAAAATGGCACCTGGTGAAATGGCCATTACAGCTGCTGTCAGTATGTGCCCAGCAGCACCTGCCAACCCCGGCCGTAAATGACACCTGCCCTACTGTCCTCAGGTGTTGAGCATTGTAAGAGAAAGAGAGAAAGGTAGGGAAAGAAAAAGAGAAGAAGAGAGCAGAGGTACACAAGCCAAGGGTAAATCGGACCCTTGCTATCAATATTATGCATATAAGTCTTAACTGCACTATAATGATAGAATTATGGTACTTTTTGTACTATAGATTATGCTAATTCAAGGAAATTGTTGAAAATTATGGAAGGGCAGTCTGTAAAATACTATATATTTAGAGTATAAACTAAGCCACGACTATAATCTTAACTCACAGCTGCTGTACTTATATGTGCATGTATAGCCTAAACCACGTACAGTTGTGCTCAAAAGTTTGCATACCCTGGCAGAAATTGTGAGATTTTGGTACAAATTTTGAAAATATGACTGATCATGCAAAAAAACTGTCTTTTATTTAAGGATAGTGATCATATGAAGCCATTTATTATCACATAGTTGTTTGGCTCCTTTTTATAACATAATGGTAACAGAAATCACCCAAATGGTCCTGATCAAAAGTTTACATACCCTTGAATGTTTGGCCTTGTTACAGACACACAAGGTGACACACACATGTTTAAATGGCAATTAAAGGTTAATTTCCCACACCTGTGGCTTTTTAAATTGCAATTAGTGCCTGTGTATAAATAGTCAATGAGTTTGTTAGCTCTCACGTGGATGCACTGAGCAGGCTAGATACTGAGCCATGGGGAGCAGAAAAGAACTGTCAAAAGACCTGTGTAACAAGATAATGGAACTTTATAAAGATGGAAAAGGATATAAAAAGATATCCAAAGCCTTGAAAATGCCAGTCAGTACTGTTCAATCACTTATTAAGAAGTGGAAAATTCGGGGATCTCTTGATACCAAGCCAAGGTCAGGTAGACCAAGAAAGATTTCAGCCACAACTGCCAGAAGAATTGTTCGGGATACAAAGAAAAACCCACTGTGTGGTTGTTTCAAGGAGCACAATACTTGTTGACCCCTCTCCAAACATAGCGCTTATGGTTGTGACCATAAAGCTCTATTTTTGTCTCGTCACTCCAAATTACAGTGTGCCAGAAGCTGTGAGGCGTGTCAAGTTGTTGTCGGGCATATTGTAACTGGCTTTTTTGTGGCATTGTCTTCTTTCTGGCAACTCGACCATGCAGCTAATTTTTGATCAAGTGTCATCATATTGTGCTCCTTGAAACAACCACACCATCTTTTTCCAGAGCAGCCTGTATTTCTCCTGAGGTTACCTGTGGGGTTTTCTTTGTATCCCTATGTGCACCTTTCAGAATTGAATGAAGAATGCCAATTGAATTCCTAAAGTTGGACTGAATTTGAATTGAGGTAGCATAAAGGATGTAGAATTGTATTTCGAAGTTGAATGTTTCTTTTCCCTAATAAGTGTTCAAGTGATGTGTAAAAATTGTATATTATTGCTTTAAGACAGCAAGCAAATCACTCTCTATGAAATATATGTTTATAGAGATGTGCATGAGATGCTCAGAATATTGAACAGTTAAAACCATGTAAATAAAGGAAGCAATTATCATATGACTAAGTTGACATAGTTTAAAAATCTTCTTAAAGTTACTTAAATTAAGTATATAATTGTAAATATGTAAAATTAATATGTAATATGCACAGCTAACATGTAAAAGTCATGGCAGGATGACATTTTAAGTTGACATTGACATTGTAACTTAAAAAAAGCAATGCAAACTTAATTTCTTAAAGTTTTACAAACACATCACTTTTTATAGTATTAATAGTCAATAATAAATATAATAAAATATAACTCCTATAGAAAAAATATCACCTATAGAAATGTGTATTTCATTATTTCATTTATTGAATACATTTTCATTTTGTGGACCATGTTGGAAGAACACTTCATTTCCAGGAATGCTCTACTTTTCTGAATATATTAAACAACCAATAGATTCATTTTTGAATCTATTTTTATGAAGTTATCTGAAAACAATGTGGTGGACCATTTCTGGTGCTGTACAGCGATAATAATAATAATAATAATAATAATAATAATAAGTTACTGGCTATGTTAATTTTATTTAAATTTATATATTTAGTTAGAGAGAGAAATGTTCTGTCTAAGTTAAAAAATATTTATTCTTCCTATGGGATAAATAGGCATACTGGAAAAAAATATTAATAATAACATAATTAGTTGTTTCAAAATGTATCTTGGACTAAGGAAATTGTGTAGTGTGACTGTGTTACTTGCAATTCAATAAATTCTACTTCCTATCATTCTAATTCAAATTCCAGTTCATCTTCCTGTGGGGCGTAGGGTTGCCACCCACCCTGGATTTTACGGGATCATCCCGGGTTTTGGCCATCTGTCCTGGAAAAATAAAATTCCATTCCGGGATGCAAAATGTCCCGGAATTTCAATATTTTTCCGACGTGTGTAAAATGAGTATGATGAGCACTTTAGCACATGCATGAACGCAGGTTAATGTTTTCTCTGCGTTGCACGCGGCTGCGCTCAAGAGCCGCAAACCTAAATTGTATGCTCCGTGCGCCAAAACAACAGCAGCAGAAACAGAGCGTCAATCAAATAAAATGCGAGACATCTGTTTGCCTGCAAGTCTGGGAGTATTCTATCTAGTTGCTTGACGTATGATGAGCTTTCACTCAGAAATACTGAATTCAACCTTTCTTAGAGAACATGTGTTTCTAATAGAATATTCATATTAGTGGTCGAGTCAGAAAATGGATTTTCATTGTTCTATTCTTAAACCAGTAAATGTTAATTAAAACATTTATTAAAATGGTTACATTTATTGTGTTAGTGTTTACTACAAAGCAGGAAAATTCATTGCTTTGTTTGAGCTTTAGCACTGGCTATAATTTATCTTAACATGAATATTGATAGTAATAAAAGTATATATCATTATATATACATATATATATATATATATATATATATATATACAGTACTGTGCAAAAGTTTTAGGCACTTGGGAAAAATGTTGCATAGTGAGGATGTCTTCAAAAATAATGCCATAAATTGTTTTCATTTATCAATTAACATCATACAAAGTTGAGTAAACATACAAAAAGCTAAATCAGTATTTGGTGTGACCACCTTTGCCTTCAAACCAGCACCAATTCTCCTAGATACACCTGGACACAGTTTTTCTTGGTTGTTGGCAGATAGGTTGTTCCAAGCTTCTTGGAGAATTTGCCACAGTTCTTCTATCTATTTCGTCTCAATTGCTTCTGTCTCTTCTTGTAATCCCAGACTGACTCATTATTCAGTGGGGGGCTCTGTGGGGACCATGCCATCTGTTGCAGGGCTCCCTGTTCTTCTATTCTATTCTATTCTATTTTCAAAAGAAATGTTTGGGAGTCTAAAATGTATATTTCCTATTGACACACTAAAGCTGAAAATATAACTAACCATCTTAAGACAAATGTTTTTGTGAAGCATCTTATGTGTAAAAAAAGACTTTTGCACAGTACTCTCTCTCTCTCTCTCTCTCTCTCTCTCTCTCTCTCTCTCTCTCTCTCTCATATATATATATATATAATGTGTTATGGATAGGGTTGCTGTTTATTTTGCACTCCTTTGTTTTGGTTGCTTGGAAAACATTAAACTAAGACAAGAATTTTCTCAATGCTAGTAGTCTGTCAGATTTGTTTCTTTTACACATTTCAATTTCATAACATAATTACATCAAATTGATTTTAGTAATATTTAAAAAAATAAAATAAAAAATGTAATATTTTTTGTTTCAGTAATTTAGTTAAAAATTGCATTAATATTTTGCAGGAATAAAAAAAAAAAAAAAAAGGCTACAATATTTTTTTTTTGGGTGTATTGATGTTAATGTTTGATTGAAATATATGCTATGCATGTGGTAATAAATAATATGTTTTATTTCTTGTGTGATAGCCAGCAATACATTTTTTGGTCATTGAACAGGTGTCCAGGAATTTTATAGGGCCGAGGTTGCAACCCTAGTGGGACGTGGCCAATTCAAATCCCAACTCATGAATTGAATGTTTTTTCTTTCTTTTTTTTTTTTTTTTTTTTTTTTTTTTTTTTTTTTTTGCACAACCCTGACCATTACTGTACTATGGTATATTTTAATCTTGATTTCCCCATGAAAATATCCATAGAAGTGGCATGGCATTACAAACAAACAAACTGTACCATAATGCTGCTACATTAGTGTGACGAGGAGAGAGAGCCACACGCAGATGCCATGTGTGTTTGTGTTGTGTGTCTTTTTGTTTCATTAAATATTATTTTGACATTCAGCCGGTTCCCGCCTCCTCCTTTCCCATTTTTAACCTTGTTACATTGGTGTCGAAACCCGGGAAGGAGGAGGGATGCGTTGTCGCGGAGTCCTCACCACTGCCATCCGCACAAACGGCAGCTGCGTGTGGCTGTCTCTTTCCCGAACTGCCGCATCCTGCTGCACTTATAACTCTCCTCGGCCGATTAGCCCGATTGGGGGCCAGGCGTGCGTAGTCACGGCCCGGCCCCGCCCTCCTCCTCATCACAAGTATTTTTTTGTAATGGATGTACATTATACTGCATATAGTATAATACAGTTGAAGTCAGAAGTTTACATACACCTTAGCCAAATACATTTAAACTCAGTTTTTCACAATTCCTGACATTTAAAAGTGGAAAACTTTCCCTGTCTTAGGTCAGTTAGGATCACTACTTCATTTTAAGAATGTGAAATGTCAGAATAATAGTAGAGAGAAGGATTTATTTCAGCTTTTATTTCTTTCATCACATTCCCAGTGGTTCAGAAGTTTACATGCACTTTGTTAGTATTTGGTAGCATTGCCTTTAAATTGTTTAACTTGGGTCAAACATTTTGGGTAGCCTTCCACAAGCTTCTGTCAGTTGCTGGAATTTTGTCCCATTCCTCCAGACAGAACTTGTTTAACTGAGTCAGTTTTGTAGGCCTCCTTGCTCACACACGCTTCTTCAGTTCTACCCACAAATTATCTATCGGATTGAGGTCAGGGCTTTGTGATGGCCACTCCAATACCTTGACTTTGTTGTACTTAAGCCATTTTGCCACAACTTTGGAGGTATGTTTGGGGTCATTGTCCATTTGGAAGACCCATTTGCGACCAAACTATAACTTCCTGGCTGATGTCTTGAGATGTTGCTTCAATACATCCACATAATTTTCCTTCCTCATGATGCCATCTATTTTGTGAAGTGCACCAGTCCCCAAAAGCATCCCCACAACATGATGCCCAAGCTTCACGGTTGGGATGGTGTTCTTCGGCTTGCAAGCCTCACCCTTTTTCCTCCAAACATAACGATGTTCATTATGGCCAAACAGTAAAATTTTTGTTTCATCAGACCAGAGGACATTTCTCCAAAAAGTAAGATCTTTGTTCCCATGTGCACTTGCAAACTGTAGTCTGGCTTTTTTTTTTTTTTTTTTTTGGTGGTTTTGTAGCAGTGGCTTCTTCCTTGCTGAGCAGCCTTTCAGGTTATGTTGGTATAGGACTCATTTTACTGTTGATATAGATACTTGTCTTCCTGTTTTCTCCAGCATCTTCACAAGGTCCTTTGCTGTTGTTCTGGGATTGATATGCACTTTTCGCACCAAAATACGTTCATCTCTAGGAGACAGAATGTGTCTCCTTCCTGAGCAGTATGATGGCTGCATGGTCCCATGGTGTTTATACTTAAGTACTATTGTTTGTACAGATGAACGTGGTACCTTCAGGCATTTGGAAATTGCTCCCAAGTATGAACCAGACTTGTGGAGGTCCAAAATATTTTTCTAAAGTCTTGGCTGATTTCTTTTGATTTTCCTATGATGTCAAGCAATGAGGCACTAAGTTTGAAGGTAGGCTTTAAAATACATCCACAGGTACACCTCCAGTTCAGCACACCTCCTATCAGAATCTAATTGTCTAATTGTCTAAAGGCTTGACAAAATTTTCTGGAATTTTCCAAGCTGCTTAAAGGCACAGTTAACTTAGTGTATGTAAACTTCTGACCCACTGGATTTGTGATATAGTCAATTAAAAGTGAAACTATCGGTCTGTATACAATTGTTGGAAAAATTACTTGTGTCATGCACAAAATAGATGTCCTAGACTTTATATATTACATCTGTGGAGTGGTTAAAAAAATTAGTTTTAATGACTTTAACTTAAGTGTATGTAAACTTCAACTGTACTTCTGACACTTTGTACAGGGTGTTATAAATCTTTCTCTTCTTCCTAAATCTCTGAGCTTTATTATCTAATATCTGAAGGTCCCCTTGAAGCTCTGATGGTAGACCACATGTTTGATACCAGGACACTTTAGGAAAGGAAAGCTGAGAGCCTTTAGTAGCAGCCAGAGAACGTCCTGGTTACTTTCATAACCTCCGTTCCCTGATGGAGGGAACGAGACGTTGTGTCGATGTAGTGACACTAGGGGTCACTCTTGGGAGCCCCAAACACCTCTGCTTTTTTGAAAAAAGGCCAATGAGAATTGGCAAGTGGAATTTGCATGCCACTCCCCCGGACATACGGGTATAAAAGGAGCTGGTATGCAACCACTCATTCAGGTGTTGTGCTGAGGAGCCGAGACCAGGTCCTGGCCATTTCAGCAGGTAGTTCAGCGTTGTGGCAAGAGGGAGACAACATCTCGTTCCCTCCATCAGGGAACAGAGGTTACAAAAGTAACCAGGACGTTCCCTATCTGTCACTCAC
This sequence comes from Myxocyprinus asiaticus, assembly GCF_019703515.2. Taxonomy (NCBI): domain Eukaryota; kingdom Metazoa; phylum Chordata; class Actinopteri; order Cypriniformes; family Catostomidae; genus Myxocyprinus; species Myxocyprinus asiaticus. Next base: position 9,689,066 of record NC_059385.1, on the reverse strand, counting down.
TCGACGTTGTGTCGATGTAGTGACACTAGGGATCCCTATACAAAATGCCACAACTAGCTGAACTGTGTTACATGAACTGGCGGTGTGTGACGGGCAGACTGCTGTGTGCGTCATAGCCAGCGCACCAGGCCGTCACGTAACCTCCCCCAACGCTCTTATGGTTGTCGATTGGTCCATCAGGAACAAGTTGACTGCCCAACTACAGGGAAAGGCTAGCCCAGCCGAGTCCTCTTTTCCCTCTCTTTTCTCCCCAAAAAGAGTGGAATTTGTTAATTGACTGGGAGCCATAAGTGTCTGCGTCGGGGGGTGTCCCTCCCAAGGGGAAGACACCGCGGAGACCACACCCCACCCAAAAAGAGGGAGGGGGGTGTATTTTGAGTGGAATACGTCACATGGTCTTACCGAGTCTTGTCAGAAGAATGTCATGTGCAGAGTTCCTATGGTACGTCCTACCCAAAGGGGGAGGAGTTTCTACAGAGCATAGTGACCGGGGCCTCTGCCCAAGGAAGATGCAATTTGCCATCAGGGAAACAATTTTGTGGAAGATATCACATGGGGTTGCCTTTGGGGAACCAGCACATGTGGAGCACCTACCTCAGTACAGGGGCTCATTAGCATACGTACTGGGCCGGTCAGCAAGTTTCTCTGCAAACTCAACTGCCAGAGAGCTAAGGAGGAAAGTCATCCAGGGATCACACTCTGTGAACACGACTGGGAGTCAAGAGTGCATGTCTTCACCTCAAGGGAGGGGAAAGGCAATATGCGCAAGCAGTAAACCTGGCCAGTTGTCCCGGAACTTACCTGCTTGTGCCTGCCAATACATGGGACGAGACCGGCTCAACCCGGATACTGTAGAACCTCGCAAAGGTGTTGGGTGTTGCCCAGCCCACTGCTCTGCAGATGTCTGCCAAAAAGGCGCCACTGGCCAGGGCCCAGGAGGCCACCATACTCCTGGTGTAGTGGGCTCATAACCCCACAGGGGGTGGCACGTCCTGAGCCTGATATGCCATCGTGATGGCATCGATGACCCAGTGGGCGATCCTCTGTTTGGAGACAGCGCTTCCTTTCCGCTGTCCACCAAAGCAAACAAAGAGCTGCTCGGAGCTTCTACAGCTCTGCCTGCGATCCAAATAGATGCGTAAAGCTAGCACCGGACACAGCAATGCCAAGGCTGGGTCTGCCTCCTCCTGGGGCAGCACTTTCAGGTTCACCACCTGATCCTTAAAAGGAGTTGTGGGAACCTTGGGCACATAGCCCGGTCAGGGTCTCAGGATCACATGAGAGTAACCCGGACTGAACTCCAGGCATGATTCCTTGACAGAAAATGCCTGCAGGTCCCCTACCCTTTTGATGGAAGTGAGTGCAATCAGGAGGGCAGTCTTCAAAGAGAGTGCCTTAAGCTCAGCTGACTCCAAGGGCTCAAAGGGAGCTCCCTGTAGACCCCGAAGGACTATGGAGAGGTCCTATGAGGGGACGAGGCGCGGTCTGGAGGGATTCAACCTCCTAGTGCCTCTCAGGAACCTGATGATCAAGTCATGCTTCCCCAAATACTTACCATCTACTGCATCGTGATGAGCCGAAATAGCGGCTACGTACACCTTCAGGGTGGAGGGGGACAGCCGCCCCTCCAGCCTCTCTAGCAGGAAGGAAAGCACTGATCCGACTGCGCATCTCTGGGGGTCTTTGCATCAGGAAGAACACCACTCAGTGAACAAACGCCACTTCAAGGCATACAGGCACCTCGTAGAGGGAGCCCTAGACTGAGTGATCGTGTCTACCACCGTGGGTGGTAGGCCACTTAGGTCTTCCACGTCCCGTCCAGGGGCCAGACATGGAGATTCCAGAGGTCTGGTCACAGGTGCCAGATGGTGCCCCGTCCCTGAGAAAGAAGGTCCTTCCTCAGGGGAATTCGCTGGGGGAAATGCGTATTTGCATAGTCCAGGGGGCCAGCTGTGTGCCAGCACATCTATACCAAGGGGTGCCTCGGTCAGGGCATACCAAAGCGGGTAGTGGGAGGATTCCCGGGAAGCAAACAGGTCTACCTGTGCTCGACCGAATCGACTCCAAATCAGCTGGACCACCTGAGGGTGGAGTCTCCACTCTCCCAGGGATGTGAGTGGCTCATAGCAACTTGAGGCGCTGCTGACTCCAGAGGAGGAGACGGTAGGTGAGTTGTGACATGCAATGGGAGCGTAGACTTCCTTGGCGGTTGATGTATGCTACCGATGCTGTGTTGTCCATCCGGACCAACACGTGCTTGCCCTGGATTAACTGCCGAAACCTCCACAGGGCGAGCAGTACTGCCAACAACTCTAGGCAGTTGATGTGCCGATGCAGCCACGGGCCAGTCCAGGAGCCGGCGGCTGTTTGCCCGTTGCTTACGGAACCCCAGCCCGTCTTGGAGGCATCTGTTGTAACCAAGATGCACCTGGAGACCTGCTCTAGGGGAACCCCTGCCCGTAGAAATGCAAGGTCGGTCCAAGGGCTGAAGAGGTGGCAACAGATCGGCTTGATGGCCACGCATTGTGTCCTGTGGTGCCATGCCCATCTCGGGACTCGAGTCTGAAGCCAGTGCTGAAGCGGTCTCATGTGCATCAACCCGAGTGGTGTGGCCGCCGCTGAGGATGCCATATGCCCCAGGAGCCTCTGAAAAATTTCAGTGGAACCACTATTCTCCGTCTGAATGCCTTTAGACAGTTCAGCACTGACTGTGCATGCTCATTCGTGAGGCGCGCTGTCATTGAGACTGAGTCCAACTCCAAACCGAGAAAAGAGATGCTCTGAACCGGGAAGAGCTTGCTCTTTTCCCAGTTGACCCGAAGCCCCATTCAGCTGAGGTGCCAGAGCACGAGGTCCCTGTGTGTGCACAGCAACTCTCAAGAGTGAGCTAGGATTAGCCAGTCTTCGAGATAGTTTAGAATGCGGACGCCCACTTCCCTTAGCGGGGCAAGGGCAGCCTCTGCATCCTTCATGAAGACACGAGGGGACAGGGACAGGCCGTAGGGGAGGACCTTGTACTGGTACAAGGTCTACCACCGCGAACCGATATTGATGCCAGATGCTCACTAGAATGCGTTTTTGCATCAGCATATTGAACGGGAGTCAGCGCAAAGCCGGTTCAGTACTCGCAGGTCAGGACTGGTCGCAACCCACCGCCTTTCTTCGGTACAATGAAGTAAGGGCTATAGAACCATTTCTTCATCTCGGCTGGAGCGACAAGCTCTATCGTGCCCTTGCGCAGAAGGGTAGCGATCTCCGCACACAAGGTAGCGGCGTTCTCGCCCTTCACCGAGGTGAAGCGGACGCCGCTGAACCTGGGCAGGCGTCTGGTGAACTGAATCGCGTAGCCGAGTCGGACGGTCTGGGTCAGCCATCACGACGGGTTGGAAAGCACGAGCCATGCACCCAAACTCCTGGCGAGGGGGACCAGGGGAATGATCACGTCGGACGTACCGGCGGGTCAGGCCTCACGGCGGGGCAGAGCTCGAGGTACTGTGCTGAGTCTAGGGACATCGAAGCACTTACCTGGCTCCTGCCGCCCACCATAAGATTGGCCGAGGAGGGGGGAGGAGGAATCTCGTCCCCGTAGTCCACTGGAACCAATCCCATGTGGGCGTGTTTGTGCCACAGCTGGGCTCACAGGGTCGGGGGGGTCCACCGCTGGAACGCCATACTTGCCAAAATGGGACGGTAGATGGTGGTCGTGATGACGGCCGTGCACACCGGATATGTGACCCAGGAGACAAGGGAACCATTCTTTTGTCAGGCTTTTGGGTGCCACAGCCTCCTGGGCATGCGGCAACAAAAGATTCTCCTTCCGGCCCTCCACCAGGGGATGGAGTGGTCTGTTGACCAGCCCCAGAGAACTGGGTCTCCTCGCCCCTGGGTCGCCCATCTCAGGGGCGCTTCGAAGCCTTCCTCGGGTTCTTAGTGGCCGGCTGCGAGACGGGTGGTGTCTGCTTCCTGCGGAGGGCTCTACGCCGGAGCCAGGCCACGGGGGTGGGCTGCGGCGAAGCCAGTGTTGTTGCTGCAGGAGGACGCCCTTGGTGGTGAGCAGACAGGGTGCAGGGTCTTAAGCCGTGCCGGGGCAGGATATGTTGTAAGGCCTCCTTCTGCTTCTTCACTGCCGAGAACTGCTGGGCAAAGTCCTCGATGGCGTCGCCAAACAGGCCAACCTGGGAAATGGGGGCATCAAGGAAATGTGCCTTGTCCCCCTCTCCCATCTTGACCAAGTTGAGTCAAAGGTGGCGCTCCTGGACCACCAGGGTGGACATCGCCTGCCCGAGAGACTGTGCCGTGACCTTCATCGCCCGGAGAGCGAGGTCGGTCACCGAGCGCAGTTCCTGCATCAATCCCGGGTCAGAACTACCCTCGTGTAGTTCTTTTAGCGCCTTGGCTTGGTGTACTTGCAGGAGAGCCATGTCGTGCAGGGCGGAGGCGGCTTGTCTAGTGGCACCGCAGGCCACAGTCGTCAGGGATGACGTAAACCTACAGGCCCTGGATGGAGCCTCTGGCGCCCGTGCCAGGTGGCGGCGCTCTGCGGACACAAGTGCACCGTGAGCACCTTATCCACTTGGGGGTCACTGAATACCCCCTGGCCGCTCCACCATTGAGGTTAGTGAGAGCAGGGGAGCTGAGAGACCGGGACCGGGCAGTAAAAGGTGCCTCCCATGATCTTGTCAGCTTCTCATGCACTTCCGGGAAGAAAGGAACGGGGGTGGGGCATGGCCGTGGGTGGCGCTCCGTGCCCAGGAACCAATCGCCAAGCCACGAGGGTTCAGGGGAGAGTGGAGGATTCCACTCTAGCCCGACGCTCACGGCCGCCCGGGAAAGCATGTCCGTCATTTCCACGTCGGCGTGAGACTGGGCGACCATTCCCGAAGGAGGAAGCCCAGCCAAAGCCTCTGCGTCATACTGGATGAGCCCGCTCTCCGATGCTGCGCTCGATAACTCATCGTCTTCCGGAGCTCCGAACGAGAAGTCGAACTCGCGCTGAGACGAGCCGGCAGTCTCGTGCGAGAGCCCAATCAGTGCAAAGCGAGAGTGCTGGGGAATGGGAGGTCCGTTGGGGGATACCCGGCGGAGGTGGTCCCATTGATGTCCCCAAATCGCCCCCAGTGCTAACCGACGTGGCCTCAAACCCGTAGGTACAAGGACCGGTGCGGGGAGCCGCTGGGTTGGCTTGCTATTTTTACGAAAGCAAGCCGCGACCGCAACGTTGCCATGGTCATGTTCTTGCAATGAGGACATGACTCATCCACGAATGACGTCTCCGCGTGGGCATTGCCCAGACACGTAAGACAGCGATCGTGGCCATCAGAAGTGGAGAGATATCGACCGCAACCAGGAATAAAACACAAACGGAAAGGCATCTTTAAAAAGACGTTCCGTGTGTGCCGCTCTTTTAGAAAGAAAATATACCCTTTTTAGAATATACTCTTTTAGTTGTTTCTGCCAAAGCGCCCAGGGGCATTCTTTGGACTCCACAGGTGCAGAGGGGGAGAAGCCACTGAAATGCGCCATAGAATCCAGCAGATGAGGTGAATGAACTTCGCGGATGAATTCAGCTTCAATGAATAGAACCGCTCGGCTCCGAAGAGAAAATCTGAATGAGTGGTTGCATACCAGCTCCTTTTATACCCATATGTCCGGTGGAGTGGCATGCAAATTCCACTCGCCAATTCTCGTTGGCCTTTTTTCAAAAAAGCAGAGGTGTTTGGGGCTCCCAAGGGTGACCCCTAGTGTCACTACATCGACACAACGTCGAGTGAGTGACAGATAGGGAACCAAAACGCACCATGTATTACCACCTATATTTAAACACTTATTCCAACATGATTTGCTTGCGCTGTCGTTCAGCTGATAGAGTGTTAGACTTTAGACTTGAAAGATAAAGGTTCGAGCCCAGCTAAGCACGCAAGCTGACACGTCAGACAAAAGTGTCACAGAAACGACATGAAATGATGTGGCTGGTTCAGAAATTGTGCTTTTCATATCGTATTTGCTTTTACAACACTATCGGTTAGGTTTAGGTGTCGGTTTAGGGTAAGGATGTCTGTTTGGTTCCCCTATCATTTGCTTTTAGGACACTATTGGATAGGTTTAGGTTAAAGTTTTAGGTTAGGGAGGTACATTTACTCATTAAAACCTCCATGTAAAATTCACCTTAAAAATCTTTCACGCCCCCCACTGTATATTTCACTGGGAAACTACTGCCAAACGTGTAATGAAGCATTAAATTTCATTTTGCAAAAATGTTGCCATGGTCACATAATGTTCATGAGATTAGGCTGTAAATTTTGGCATTTAATTCACCCTGCCTTGTTTGTGCTACAGACCTGCACTTTATTAAAGAGACGTGAGCAGTTACTTTTCTAAGCAACTGGACTTTGATTTTCACATGGTGGACAATAAAACAGGCAAAACAAACCTATATACTTGCATGATGAATAGACCCCAGCCACCCTAGCCATGTATCAGTATAAGAGAGACTTGGGGGTGGGTGGGCTCTTTTGACTTGAGACAGTAAGAAACCACCTAGCAACCACCCAAAATACCCTAGCAGCAACCCAGTACACCCTAGCAATCGCATAACATTATGCTTTTTGCATGGGCAAAAAAAAAAAAAAAAAAAAAACATTTTAGAAAATCTGAAAAAATTAATAACAGATAACTGTGTTGTATGAAAAGGTAGCTAGTTACTCCTATAGCGCATATTTGGCTTTTATTTATATTATTTAGGGTTTGACGGCTAGATTTGTTTATTGTGTTTCAGTTTTTCGATATATAATCTATGAATCTACACTATATTGCCAAAAGTATTCGCTCACCCATCCAAATAATTGAATTCAGGTGTTCCAATCACTTCCATGGCCACAGGTGTATAAAATGAAGCACCTAGGCATGCAGACTGCTTCTACAAACATTTGTGAAAGAATGGGCCGCTCTCAGGAGCTCAGTGAATTCCAGCGTGGTACTGTGATAGGATACCACCTGTGCAACAAGTCCAGTCGTGAAATTTCCTCACTACTAAATATTCCACAGTCAACTGTCAGTGGTATTATAACAACGTGGAAGCGATTGGGAATGACAGCAACTCAGCCACGAAGTGGTAGGCCACGTAAAATGACAGAGCGGGGTCAGCGGATGCTGAGGCGCATAGTGCGCAGAGTCAATCGCTACAGACCTCCAAAGTTCATGTGGCTTTAAGATTAGCTCAAGAACAGTGCATAGAGAGCTTCATGGAATGGGTTTCCATGGCCGAGCAGCTGCATCCAAGCCATACATCACCAAGTGCAATGCAAAGCGTCGGATGCAGTGGTGTAAAGCACGCCGCCACTGGACTCTAGAGCAGTGGAGACGCGTTCTCTGGAGTGATGAATCATGCTTCTCCATCTGGCAATCTGATGGACGAGTCTGGGTTTGGTGGTTGCCAGGAGAATGGTACTTGTCTGACTGCATTGTGCCAACTGTGAAGTTTGGTGGAAGGGGGATTATGGTGTGGGGTTGTTTTTCAGGAGCCGGGCTTGGCCCTTAGTTCCAGTGAAAGGAACTCTGAATGCTTCAGCATACCAAGAGATTTTGGACAATTCCATGCTCCCAACTTTGTGGGAACAGTTTGGGGATGGCCCCTTCCTGTTCCAACATGACTGCGCACCAGTGCACAAAGCAAGGTCCATAAAGACATGGATGAGCGAGTTTGGTGTGGAAGAACTTGACTGGCCTGCACAGAGTCCTGACCTCAACCCGATAGAGCACCTTTGGGATGAATTAGAGCGAAGACTGCGAGCCAGGCCTTCTCGCCAACATCAGTGTCTGACCTCACAAATGCGCTTCTGGAAGAATGGTAAAATTCCCATAAACACACTCCTAAACCTTGTGGAAAGCCTTCCCAGAAGAGTTGAAGCTGTTATAGCTGCATAGGGTGGGCCGACGTCATATTAAACCCTATGGATTAAGAATGAGATGTCACTTAAGTTCATATACGTCTAAAGGCAGATGAGCGAATACTTTTGGCAATATAGTGTATGTGGCTTTGTTTATTTTTTTCCTAATTTTGTAATAAGTATCCCTAGACTGATTAGGCTATTGTGATAGTGATGACAGATGCATTTGATTTCAGTGTCACTGTGATTCTGATAAAATTTGTATTTCCTTTCTAAAGCTTTTACCTTCATATTAAACCATTTGTCACTGCCATTTCTCATTAACTTGATGTCTCTTTCTCTGTCTGATCACACTATATTCCCTCTTCACTTACACAGCCTATTTTTATCTTTTTAGCACCTTTCCTTTGGCTCCTATGATCTCTGTTTCCACCTTCTCTTTTCACACAGTCTTTCATCCCTGGTCTGTACATTCTCTCAGAGCTACATACACACACACACTGAAAACTGGCCCATATGTTGACGAACACTGCCTCAATTAAACGTAGAAATCATGTGAAATATGAATTCAGTTGTCAAAGACAGATTACAGCTTAGTTGAGCTCTCATCCAGGTCACCACTGCAGACCTGAGCGATCAAAGAAAGCTGCTCTGCTGTAGACAGACAGGTGAGAGACTGAGAGGGTGCCGGCGCACACCGGGGCCCTCAGACCTGAGATCAGATTAGTGTGGCAGGATAAGGAACCGACTGCTCTATTCAGAGGCTAAATCGCTCTCTACAATCCTCCTGAGGCTGGAGGCTTCCTTGATAAGTGCTTGACTACACGAGGAAGGCAAATGTTGCTGTTTGTGTGGGAGGAAAGATATCAAACTACTGAAGCAAGTTTTACCCTTCTTTGATCTCTTTTGGCGTCTCTTTGAGGCTGACAGTGCACCCGCTGTTCTTTACCCACACCTATCATATCGCTTCTGAAGACATGGATGTAACCACTGGAGTTGTATGGATTATTTTATGTTGCCTTTATGTGCTTTTTGGAGCTTCAAAGTTCCAAAAAATTTAATGGACCAACAGAGCTGAGATATTCTTCTAAAAATCTTCGTTTGTGTTCAGCAGAAGAAAGAAAGTCATACAAATCTGGGATAGTATGAGGCTGAGAAAATGATGAGAGAATTTTCATGTTTGGGTGAACTATCCCTTTAAATAACACTTGTTTTCAGCTAGTATATATTGAATTAAGTTTATTTTTCCCACTTCTCTTCTCCTCGTCATTTCCTGTCCACACTCCACCAATAAAGTTGGTCAAAATGAGGCCATAATTTGCTTGATAACTTTGGCGTAGCTATTTTATTCATCCCGCTATTCTTTCGCTCTCTCAGGGGGCTCTCTCTCTCTTTCTCTCTCTCTCTCTCTCTCTCTGCATCGCATCACACTACATCACAGGAGATTAATGTCAAATCCTCAAACGCTACTCTTTGACACTAAAACACGCTCCTCCCGCCCTGCAAATTTCAATTCGTTCAATTAAAAAGACCGTCACACACACAGCCACGTATAAACCATGAGTAGACACACACAGACAGCGCTGTCACTCATAATGGCTTGAAAGCCCTGCCACCCAAATGTCTCCTGTCTTGTCCTTTTGGAAATGTTGAAAAACTGACATCTGAATGCTTCAACGGTACTATCACTCCATCATTCATCTCTATCTTCCTCCTTCCCGTTTGCCTGCTGGTGCTGCATGAGGAGAGTGAGTGAGTGTGTGTGTGTGTGTGTGTGTGTGAGAGAGAGAGATTCATGCCAAAATAGAGAACAACTGATCACATCTACACGCTGAACACACGTATACACAAACATGTCCACCAAACAAAACAAGGAAAAATATTTGGCTGCTTTATTGATTTAAAAAAAAGCCTTTGATTCAGTTTGGCATAACGGATTTTTCCAAAAACTGATTCAGAGTGGATTAGGAGGAAAGGTTTATGATTTAATAAAGGACATGTACAAAGACAACAAATGCTGCATTAAAATAAACAACAGGTGAACTGATTATTTCAGCAAGAATAAGGGAGATCGTCAAGGCTGCAGCCTAAGCCCAACTTTATTTAATATTTACATAAATTAATAGGCCACAATGCTTCAAAACTCATGTAGCCCTGGAAATTAAATGTCTTCTGTACGCAGACGACCTGCTGCTGCTCTCACCTACTGAAGAGGGATTACATAAAAGTCTCTCAATTCTAGAAAATGACTGCAGTAATTGGGCATTACCAGTTAACATGGACAAGTCAAAAGTGATAATTTTTCAAAATAAAAATCAATTTCATAAAAAATAAAAATAAAAACAATTATATATATGTGTGTGTGTGTGTGTGTGTGTGTGTGTGTGTGTGTGTGTGTGTGTGTGTGTTTTTTACACTTGGGGGAACAATTCTTAACCATGTTACCAGTTACAGTGATTTAGGTCTGACAGTCTATCTCGGCTTCTGGACAATTTGACTTGGCAGTAAAAGACTTAACAGACAAGGCTCTTAGGGCATATTATAGTATGAGAAAATCACTATTTAAATTTAACCTCCCTATTAAACTGTGGCTGAAATTGTTTGACAGTGTCATCAAGCCCATACTTTTGTATGTCAGTGAAATCTGGGGCCCCAAATATAAACTGAATTATGAATCCTGGGACAAAAGTTCAACTGTAATTTTCCACCTTGAATTCTGTAAAAATATCCTGGGAGTTCACAGAAGAGCTTCTAACCTGGGCTGTAGGGCAGAACTTGGCAGATTCCTTCTCTTGACTGACATTCAAAAGAGAGCCAATAAATTCTGGTTCCACCTATCAGACTCTTCCCCAGAATATCATCATCACTGTGCTTTTTTACACAGAGCAGCTCACCCAGAGAGCGACCCTTTAAAGTATTTAGTGGACAAACATCAACTATCATCAATTCAATTCAAATCAGGCAGGCAAAACCTATACAAACACAAAACAAAACCCAAGAAGAATACCTCCATTACTGGCATATTACTGTTACTCATTGTTCTCTGTAGTTACTTTTCTTTACAATTTGTGCACTTACATGTATGTTGTTTTAAGTATGTAATACATGTTTTTTTAAATTATTATTTATTTATTTTTATTATTATTACAGAATGATTTGTCAACATTGTACATTGTATGCAGTCATGCCAATAAAGCTCATTTGAATTTGAATGAGAGAGAGAGAGAGAGAGAGAGAGAGATTGTGTGTAGAGTTGTGATGGTGCGTAAGCTGATAAATGACAGAACCAGGACGGCCTATTTTACACAGTTTGTAATTGGACTGTTTGCACAATGTAAAATATGGTTCATGGTGGAAGAGGACATTTATGTTTAAAAGCAACTTGTTAAAGTTTTCTCTGAGCTAAAGGTTTGGGAGGATCAGATGCTCACAGTTTGTAATAAAAGACTTGTGAGATGGAGGTATAAAATTATTTAATCAACGAGAATGATATCTGGAGAACATTCGACTGGGACACAGTGGAACATGTACTACTGTTTCTTTAATTCTACACATTCCTAGTAAGTTAGTAGCAACTGTATGAATGGAATAATAAGCTTTGTTGCTCATTTCACATGCAAAGAGTTCAGTCAAGCATAAACATTTAGCTAATTAACATACAGTATAGAAGTCTTAAAGATACAGTAGCAAAAACTGAAATTACGTGCTTCAGTACACGTTTAGCAGCAGTTTTCAAGTGAAATGTCCAGTGCAGGGTGCCAAAACAGAGCGAAATGAGGTTGTAATCAGATGAGGTTTTTAAGGTCAATTTTAGATGGACGTTTTAATAAGTAAAACGTACCTTCTTAACCTAAAAATGTACCCTAAACCTAACCAATAGGGTCAGAAAAGATAAATGAAAGTTTAACAAAACATCCTTGCCCTTAACCAACACCTAATCCTAACTGATAGTGTTTTAAAATACAAAATAAAATAAAAAAAAAAAAAAAAAAATTAAAAAAAATAAAACACATTAACTTAAGCAACCACGCCATTTTGTGTCGCTTCTATGTTACTTTCACTTCTCTGCTTCTTTTGCTGGATTCAATCCATGGCCATTGAGCCCCAAGTCTAACGCTCTAATCAGGTGAGCTACCAAGCAAGGTAAAGTCATAATAATAAGTGTGTATATGTAGGTAGGTCTCCAAAACAATTGCTAAAATGTTTCGCTTTTCAAATCATGCATTAAAGTAAAAGTGTTTTGATATCATAACATAGTGGGTGGTGAATAATAGAGTGAAATAAGGTTTTTTTAAAGTCATAATCAGCAATTGTACTCGTGATTTGTGTGACAATGATGACACCACATAGCTGTTGTAGCTCCTCTAGTGTTCATTTCACCAGGAAGCTGCAGCGAAACTTAGAAAGCCAAGTCAAGTCAATTTTATTTGTATAGCGCTTTTCAGCGTATTTCAAAGCAGTTTTACAGAACATCATGCATTAACAGAAAATGAAGTCTTAGAGTCATTGTGTTGTTTGATTAAATATGATAGTAATTTGTTAATAAAAATAAATAATTATGTAATTAAATAATAATTGTATTTAGAACCCCAGTGAGCAAGTTCAACTGGCAGGTCATTTCTATGAGGTTTCTCTAAAGTCCAAGGTTCAGGCAGTGGCATATGAAGTAACCCATGTCTTATGGTTGGAGTTGGCATCAGTTCCTCTGAAGTCTGTTGCAATATACTGAAGTGATGTCTGGCTGGCACCGGCTGCATTTAGTTGTCATCACTCAGAGGCACGTAGCAGTGGAGTCTGACGCCAAGCAGGAACGGAGCTGTATCTGGATGGCTCTGGTAACCTCAGCATATGAATCCCGAGACTGAGACAGGGAAACAAATAGAATAATATTAGCGTAGATACCATACAATTTTAAATTTGATGTTTAAATGTTTCTGGTTCCGGCAGACCCAACTAAACAGCCTAATTGTGAGTTGATGGATAAATTAGGTGTATGCCTGGCTAAATAGATAAGTCTTTAGTCTAAACTTAAACTGAGTGAGTGTGTCTGCATCCCGAAAAATGTTAGGGAGACTACTGTTAGGGAGACTATAGTTTAGGAGCCAAATAGGTAAAGGATTTACCTCCTTTTGTGGATTTTGATATTCTAGGATCTATTAACAGGCCAGAATTTTGCGACCGTAATGAATGTGATGGAATATAGCATGGTAGAAGGTCACTTAAGTACTGCGGAGCTAGACCATTCAAAGTTTTGAATGTAGTTAACAAAATGTTAATATTAATATGAAATTTAACAGGTAGCCAATATAATGACGATAAAATGGGGCTAATATGATCATTTTTCTTGGTTCTAGTCAGCACTCTGGCTGCTGCATTTTGAACCAATTGAAGTTTATTTATTGAACTTGCAGGACATCCTCCCATTAATGTATTCCAATAATCTAGTCTTGAGATCATGAACACATTAATTAGTTTTTCAGCATCAGCAAAAGAGAGCACGTGTCGTAACTTAGATATATAAGTTCTTAGCTATAGAAGACGATATAACAGTACATCCATCGAGAGTCAAATTATATTTTAGCGGAGGTTTTTGGTCCAATAATTAGTACCTCTGTTTTGTCGAAATTGAGTAGAAGGAAATTTCTGGCCATTCAATCTTTGATTTCATTGATACACTTTGGGTTTCGAAGAAATGTAAAGTTGGGTATCGTTGGCATAACAGTGGAAACTTATTTCACGATTCCTGATAATATCTCCCAGGGGAAGCATATATAAGGAGAAAAGCAGAGACCCTAAAACTGATCCCTATGGCACTCAATAATTTACTTAACTTTTGTTTGATTTGACAATTCCTCATTTACACAGAAAGCGGCACGTACAAATCAGTTTGCAAAAATGTATATAGAGTAATGTTCATTCTGTGAGACCAGGTTGAGAAAGTTATAGGGGGCCCCCTTGTGGCCCGAGGGGAAGGGAGAATGTAAGTGCAAGGAGAGAGTATTAGCTAGATGTGACAGGTACGTGGACACTAAAAGGGTTTTTTGTCATCATGAAGTGCACCTACAAGTTATTAATAAATGCATTTTTTTAGTTTTGTGTATTGAATGTATTCCAATTTTACGTTAATATATTAAAATTTGTTGAAGACTTTATTGTGGTGCGATTCTTGGGTGGGCCCGGTTCCGGGGGTGGGAGGTTGCCGGGGGGCTTCCAAGTAGGATTTCACTTAGTACGGCCCTGCATTTGGGAGAAATTGATACTCAGTTTTAGCACCACACAATGGACATTTGACCTCCAAACTGAAGTGATACGTGTAATAAACCTGAACCACCTGTTATAATTTAGCAAAAATGTCACCATTGTCACATGAGATCAGGCTAAACATATTAAGTGTGGATGTGACCTTAAAGTAATATAATGGCTGAGCTTGTGTTCAAAATCTCTAGCACAACAAAAGCAGTTCATTTTATCTAAGTAATTGTAACATCAAATGTTACAGACCAGAACATTGTTTTATAACAACAGACATTCTAGGGTATCAACTTAACTTTTGGCATTCGGTAACTTTCTCATCACTTGCTGAGCAATTCCTCAAAGCCGTTTGCTAACCCAAACCGTCTGTCCTGTCTGTCACTGTCCTCATTAGCAAGCGGATTCACATTTCTGGCATGTTTTTCCATTTCTCCGGTGTCGTTTAAGTATGTTGGATGCTGCAAAATCTTCAGAACGTGAATTCAATAATGTAATTTCAGAATGCATCAGTGTCATGTCAGAGCAGTCGAGCATGATTTTGAAGGAGCTGGTGCAATGCTGGTAATGCTCTTAGCGTGGAGATTTGAGGAAGTCGGGTATATAACGGCGCTGTTGGGATCTGTGGGCTGCAGAACAGCAATTGCAATTAATTAGTATATTTTATGGTGTGGCTGAACTGTTCTAGGCTCATCCTGTCCACTCCTTTTTTCATTTAATGAAAGTGAAAGGGGACTTGGGTTTGGGTTTGTAAAGCTCCAAAATGACAAAAAAAAGTACTTTATTCCAGGGGTTTTCAAACTGTGGTCCGGGGACCCCCAGGGGACCGCAGTGGGGTTTTACAAGCTCCGCGAAAGAAAAGGTGTAAAAAAATGTGCTTTCTAAAGACTGGTTGGAAATCAAGAGATGAATCATGATTATTTGATTCTATTGACAGGTTTAGTTTTAACTGTAAGAAATAAAAATAAATCTGCATATCACGATGTAGGTTTGTAAAAAAATATTTCTAGAACCTTTTGTTGTAAGGCCATATTCTCAGTAAAGCTGCTTTGGAATTATATTTACTGTGAAAGCACTATACAAATACATTTGAATTTTAAGGTTTATATATGAACATTAATAGTGAAAATAAGATGACGATGAATAAAACCAATGTAAACTTGATACAAAATAAATATTAGTGGAGTATTTTATATATACTAATATATATATATATATACACTATATTGCCAAAAGTATTTGCTCACCCATCCAAATAATTGAATTCAGGTGTTCCAATCACTTCCATGGCCACAGATGTATAAAATGAAGCACCTAGGCATGCAGACTGCTTCTACAAACATTTGTGAAAGAATGGGCCGCTCTCAGGAGCTCAGTGAATTCCAGCATGGTACTGTGATAGGATGCCACCTGTGCAACAAGTCCAGTCGTGAAATTTCCTCGCTACTAAATATTCCACAGTCAACTGTCAGTGGTATTATAACAAAGTGGAAGCGATTGGGAATGACAGCAACTCAGCCACGAAGTGGTAGGCCACGTAAAATGACAGAGCGGGGTCAGCGGATGCTGAGGCGCATAGTGCGCAGAGGTCACCAACTTTCTGCAGAGTCAATCGCTACAGACCTCCAAAGTTCATGTGGCCTTCAGATTAGCTCAAGAACAGTGCGTAGAGAGCTTCATGGAATGGGTTTCCATGGCCGAGCAGCTGCATCCAAGCCATACATCACCAAGTGCAATGCAAAGCGTCGGATGCAGTGGTGTAAAGCACGCCGCCACTGGACTCTAGAGCAGTGGAGACGCGTTCTCTGGAGTGACGAATCACGCTTCTCCATCTGGCAATCTGATGGACGAGTCTGGGTTTGGCGGTTGCCAGGAGAACGGTACTTGTCTGACTGCATTGTGCCAACTGTGAAGTTTGGTGGAGGGGGATTATGGTGTGGGGTTGTTTTTCAGGAGCTGGGCTTGGCCCCTTAGTTCCAGTGAAAGGAACTCTGAATGCTTCAGCATACCAAGAGATTTTGGACAATTCCATGCTCCCAACTTTGTGGGAACAGTTTGGGGATGGCCCCTTCCTGTTCCAACATGACTGTGCACCAGTGCACAAAGCAAGGTCCATAAAGACATGGATGAGCGAGTTTGGTGTGGAAGAACTTGACTGGCCTGCACAGAGTCCTGACCTCAACCCGATAGAGCACCTTTGGGATGAATTAGAGCGAAGACTGCGAGCCAGGCCTTCTCGTCCAACATCAGTGTCTGTCCTCACAAATGCGCTTCTGGAAGAATGGTCAAAAATTCCCATAAACACACTCCTAAACCTTGTGGAAAGCCTTCCCAGAAGAGTTGAAGCTGTTATAGCTGCAAAGGGTGGGCCGACGTCATATTAAACCCTATGGATTAAGAATGGGATGTCACTTAAATTCATATGCGTCTAAAGGCAGATGAGCGAATACGTTTGGCAATATAGTGTATATATATATATATATATATATATATATATATATATATATATATATATATATATATATATATAAATTAGGAACAGGAGTCTCTTGCAAGGGGATCATCATCATATTTGTATTTGTGCATCAAAAAGTTACAATTTTACGTTAATATATTCAAATTTGTTAAAGACTGTATTGTGGTGTGATTCTTGGGTGGGCCCGGTGAAAACCCCTGATTTATACGACTCGTGCACTATATTCCAAATCTTCTAAAGCCACAATAGCTTTGTGTGAGGAACAGACCAAGTTGTTGTTCACTAAAATTCCTCCTCTATATGGCACTGCTTTCAAATCAAATATTGCGCCATTGATGTCTATGACGTTTGGTCATGAGGCGCATCAATGCCGTCAACTCTATATGATTTTTGTAGTCCATTACAGATCTTAGCTGAAGAGGAAAACAATAATGACTATCCACTTAAAGTTTGGTCTGTTACTTACCTAAAGCTTTCATATGGCTTCAGAAGACCTGAAATATAGCACACAAGTCATATGGACCACTTTTATGATACAATAATGGTGCTTTTGCATACTTTGTGAAGCTTGACTGCCTAATTTACAGTTCATTGTAACTGCATGGAAACATTGCAACCAGTACATTTTTCAAAATTTCTCCCTTTATGTTCAACAGAAGAAAGTAAGTCATACATGTATGGAAGGACATGAATGGTGAGTAAATAATGACAGAATTTTCATTTTGGAGTGAACCATTCCTTTGAAACATCGACCAAACAGGATATGCAGACTTAGTGCACACACATACATACATGTTGGTGCGGCTATCCTTATGAGAACTCTCCATAGACATAATTATTTTTATACTGTACGAACTATAGATTGTATATCCTAACCATAACCATAACCATAAACCTACCCCTAAACCTAACCCTCACAAAAAACGTTCTGCATTTTTCATTTTCAAAAAAACATTGTTTAATATGTTTAAGCAATTTGAATTATGGGAACACTAGAAATGTCCTCATATTTATAGCATAATACCCTTGTAATTACCAGTTTGTAACCTAAAAAAAAAAAAAAACACCCAAATCCCCCCCCCACACACACACACAAGTATTAATGACTTTTTAGCCTGATCGATGAATATCCTATCCCTGTCACCACTGTCTTTTTCTCCCATAATCTTCTAAGCTCTCTCTGTCCATCTCTCCCACACCCTCTCTCCCTCGCACACCCATCTCTCTTCTTGTTTTCCTTCTCTCTTTCTCTCTTCTGTCCTTTGGCTCTGTCATTGATATAATCTTCAGTCAGACAGCGGGCAGGCCATTAAAATCAGCTCAAGCTCTGTCATTGCTTTGCTCACTTCCTGTCTCTCCTCTTGTCTTGTTTCCTTGTCAACTACCATGACAGCAGCTGAAAATATTTTCATGCAAATGCACACTTACACACACTTATGTTTTATGCATACACACACACACACTCGCACATTTTGAGGGCTCACGGTTGGAATTGCATACACACTTACTGTCAAATTACTAAACCGGTGGTAAAATGCATGCAATACTGGCTTCACAGAAGGGGGGTGGGAACCAAGCTCATGGAGGTGCTAACTGTTCATTTCATTTAAATGAAAACCAAATCATTTAAACATCCACACTCACACAAACACACGAACGCTATCATATAGGTTCAGAAACATGCAATTACTGTTAATTGAGGAGAGAAGTCTCAGTGAGGCAAAATTGATCAATTTCACACTTAGTGAGTACAGAGAAACAGATGCAGTGAGTGGGAAACTCACTGCATCTGTGAGAGAATAGGGAGGGGTTGGGGGTGATGAAAATGTACACAAAGCGTATGAATGAATGAACAAGCAACAAGAGAGAGACAGGTAGATATATTGTATGTATTGTGTGAATGCCTTGATGTGCAGTTTTCTTTCCTGTGTTAATGTATTACCTAAACATTATGTTTGGGCATGACACATTGAATGGCTCATTCTTTGTTTTTGTTTTTTTTATTTTTTTTTTAAGTTTACCTGTATTTTTATTTATTTTAAATTTATTTTATTAATTTTTTGCTATTGGTAGGCAAGTGTTTTAAGAGGGAGAGCCAAATTAATTCTAGAGAGCATTTCATTCACCGTTTGGCCCCGTTTCGCGGCCGGCCCACTGAGAAAAGTCCCTGTTCTCCCTATGGCCAGTCCGCCCCTGGATACGCCACTAAGAGCAAGATGAGTAATCAGTATTTTGAAGTCCTATTTTATGGTTTGTTTTCCTTGAAGAAAAATACTGTACATTTGAATTGCCTATATCTTCTAAAAGTTAAGTTAATTTTGGAAACTTCTCTATTACACTAGCATACAGATAATCTCAAAGCTATTATTCATGGATTGAAAGCCACAAAAGCCCAATTCTACTTAATTTGTAAATAGATTTAGGTGTTTAAATCATTCATCTTTATCTGAAGGTGTTTTAACAAATTGTATGTTTTTGAGCTCCTTCACGTCAGTGCTAGATCATCTGAGTGTGAATGGGGCGTCTCAAATGAAGATTCCATTTACTTTTACCATCAGGATTCTCATACCTTTTAAAATTGCTTCAATCAATGCAATAATAATAAGGACATTAAATACTAACTATAAATAGATATTAATAATGTATTAATGCAATATATTGAGTCAATATCATGATGAAACACTATCAAATGTTGTAGTCAGTTTCTGTTCTCTTCTATTGACTTTTGTAGTCAGGATGTTTCTCTGAACAGTGAATTGCCTGTGTTAAATAACATGAGCCGATATCTAATAGCTTCTTATCTAAAACCATTCCAAGAAATTAAAAGAGATCCTTTCATAGTGATACCACACAGACAGTATAGTTATTGGGCACCACCTCTAATATGCACAGTGACACAACAAGATTCTGAATTGATGCTACAAGGGCCTAATAAAATCAGAGTGGCAAAAATGAATTAAAACACATCATTGTAGATGCAATCAACATCATCTGAAACTGATCTACAGCGAGATCTCCATAAGAAGCTAAGAGATGTTTTTTTAGAAAGTCCTGATCATTTATGCTCCAAGTGTGTCCAACTGAGATATTGTTGTATTAATTTGATATATGTTGTTAATATACAGTATTTGTAAATATATAAATGTATGTTCATTCTGCTCATGCTTTTGCCTTTAAAAGTGAGAAAAATACAGAGAACCTACAACTTAGTTAAATAAAGACACACTTAAATACAAGCCATAGAGTTTAACTAGGACACAAACGCTAACCACCCTCTCTGCTACATGCACCTGACATATGGAGACGTTAATGCGCAATCCTCTGAATCTGAGCACACTTTTGCTCCCCGTTGCTAATTAGAACCCTTAATTCGTGTCTGGATGGAATTTGCTAACATCCAAATGACCCAATTACGTGGTATAAAGAGCTAGTTTTATTTTTGCTCAATGTGCACCTAGAGTCCTCAGACTAACAGGGAAACTGAACCAGGAGGGTCTGTCGGTTTTACGTATCTGCTAGAGAGAAAAATAATTTATCGCAACAGAACTCACAGTATAGACTCTGAGTCAGAGTTGAATTTTAACAGTTTAAAAGGCAACATGAAATCAAAACCGACTCTATTTACAGTAATTTCTTGATACTGTAAATGTTCCTGGTCTCATTATGAATGATTCAGCAGAGCAGGTTATTCCAAAGAAAATAATACTTTGTTTTTAAACTCATTCATCAAAATGTAGGAACTTTTTCTGGCTCTGAAAAAAAAAAAAAAATTGTGTGGACGGGGAAACAATAATATTAACCAATAATATCATAGCTTTACCATTTTCACACCCAGGATGTCCAATCAAATCCTTATTGATTTAAAGACCTGGGGCCGGATTAAGGAAAATCTTAAGAAAAAAAATTAAGAAAAACGAGAAAGAAAGTCTAAAATGACAGAAGAACGAAGGGACTCTGTCATTTTAGTAGGAAGTGCCAGTAAGAGCGATTTCACAGCTGGATGCATCTATCCCCAGGTACAACTACACATCTGTCTGCACTAGACACAAACACACAGGTTTTATTCACAAATCTCAATGATGTGCATGTTTCTAATTGTACCTGGAGTTCAGTGTACCAGTGTATTCCTGGAAAACCTTCATGTTAGTTTTTTGATTGGTTATTACATGTATGGATTTGCTTGCGTGTTATTACAGCAGGTGCATTTGTTCTGTGGTATGAGAGATTAATGCAGCTGTCCTGAGCCTCAATATTGTTCTTATTGATATTCTATATGCATCAGATTAAATGTGGAGCACAGATAAGAATAAATCAGTTTGCACAAGAAAAGCAGCATTTCAAAATCCATTAGAACTATAGCCTGTGGATCTGCAAACCAACATTTATTAAGCACTTCACATCACAATAGATCATAAAAAGATTATGCACATATTACAGAGCAAATCATATAATGTTTTTTAAGTGTGGCTGCTGGACTTTTTTGTAGTCTGAATCATTTCGATATTAATCATATTTGTATTGTCTGAAAGACAGGCAGCAATTTTGGTCTTCACTTTACAGTATATACGCATTTTTTCCCAGTAAAACAGAGAATGACTGTATATGAATGGGTAAGTGAATGGACATGACTGAAACATAAGCTGGGTTAGAATGAATATGTTATGATTATAAACCATTTAAAGATTAATATCCATATAGCTGTAGATGAGAGAGACATTAGCCAAGTTTTTATGGGGTTGCATGGATTCTGTCTAGTAGTTAAACAGAACGTCTATTAACCTTCAAATAGGTGCTCAAATCATACTCAATCTCCATCCATTACCACGTTGTCTCACGTTAAGAGGAAATTTATTTTTAGAGAAGAATCATTCTTTCTCATCTGTTCTCTCTCATTCACTCTCTCTCTCTCTCTCTCTCTCTCTCTCTCTTTCACATACACAGATGGGTTGATAGGAAATTTACAGGGATCAGTCACAAGGCAGTTATGATGAAGGTCAAAGAGAGAGAGCCAAAAAGCAAAACCATAGAAGAGAACCACTCATTACCCAAAGAGTCTTGATGCAGTCTCTCAAGAGACCCCCACAGGTGCCATTGTGGTCACTCCATGTGGCTTTAAAGTACTCCAATTACATGAATCTTGAGGGTATTTTTTCTTGGCAGACATCAGTGTGATTGACCACTCACAGTGTTTGGAATGCTTTCTTGGATGAAAGTGGCAATCACTAAAAGAGAATTCCAAAAGAGTGTCTGTGGCTGTTCATCAAAGACTGGATAGATGTTCCATAGTGACCACCAAAAAAAAAAAAAAAAAAAAAAAGAAGGCATATACAGTATATCCACATCTATTATTGGTGCTTTTGTGCTGTGAGGGGTTTAGGATATGTAATATAATTATTAGATTTAGGTGTAGAGATGAGAATCGTAAAGAACTGAACAATTCCAGTTCCTTGACGATACCATTAATGATACTTTTAGTCATTCTGAGGAAGAAATACTTGGAAAAAAGAAACTGAATTATTATTAGATTTACTGCCCTAAGCAGCCTGTTACAAAATGATGGGATAAGTTCATATTAAAACAAAACAGCTTCTTGTAAAATGCATTTACCTAGACTTTTTAATGAAGATATTTTATTCATTCATTTATTATTATAAAATACCACTAATTACTACAAAACCCATAATTGTGTATTTTTATCTCCACATTGTCATATTAAAAACCATGCAGTAATTACTCTGATGTACAGTGAGTCTCACAAGCTTTAAGGATAACAGTAACACCAACATTAACAGTTCATTTTGAGTCGGACATGACGACAATAATGACTTGTGATTCAGTTTCAAGTTTTTCATTCACTAAAAGAGCCGGCTGATAAGAGTCATTCTTTCAGGAGGAAGCTCTATATGTTTTGCAGTGTAGACTCAAAAGAACCGACTCATAAGAGCCATTTGTTCTGAAATCGGACTACACTGGCTGCACTTTAAGTTTTGTGGTTTAGATTTAAAAGAACCATCTCCTAAGAGCCATTTGCTTGGGAATCGGGCTACACTTGTCACATTTTATGTTTGGCACAGTATATTCAAAAGAACAGGCTCAAAAGAGCAATTTGTTCAGGAATCGGGCTACACTGGTTGAACTATTTGTTTTGTGCTGCGAAATTAGTAGCAGCGTTGCAGTGTCGCTGAATGAAACACTGTAAGAGTATTTTAGCATGGTGTCCCATCCTTATCGGCAAAAGAATGCACATTCGAGAACCGTTAACGGAACCGGAAGTCCATTTCCAGTATTTTTTAAAGATTGGAACATGTTCTAAATTAGAACTGGTTCTCAGTTCCCAACCCTTTCATGCTCATACATACATGAATAATACAATACCTTTTTTGTAATGGTCAGACTTACGATTTTCACCTGGTGGGTGATAATACAGGTGAAAAAATCCAACAGATTTACATCAAAGGATGGAATCAAGAATTTCAGATACAGGGGCTATTTTGACTTAAACCAGCAAACAACCACATTGCGACACTCTACAATCCACTCAAAACACCATAACAATTGCATAGCAACTTTCAGACAATCACCCACAAAGTTGAACATTGTTGCTGTGAGTTTTGCATGGGCAAGCACCACTCTTATTTTTTTATTGATATTATTTTATTTATTTATTTATTTTTTTCAGAAAATACAAAAATCCGTTTTACACATGTTGTGGCATTACTCCTTGGTGTGATTTTCAGTGAGAAATATTACTGAAAAATGTCCATTGACAGTGTAATTGTAGCAACTGTCAAAAACAAAAGGAAATAATTCCCTCAGATTGCATAATCCTAAAGCCTTGTCTTCGATCATTTGTCATATGTCTTGTGATCCACTGTCGCACACAGAAAAATGGAGCATTCGTGGTTCTCAACAGATTTCACAGCTAATACGAAGTACTATAGCACCTCTTTCAGAGACCTCAGCATCCTGCTGTGCATGTGACTGGAATTTGACTTTGAAGAACATTATGTGTCCCTTTCCACAAAGGAAATTATAACTGAAAAAATGGTCAGAAACATACAAGGCATCTTAAAAGAAGAAGTACGTCATTTGTTTGATGTTAAAATACACAACATTTTTCTATCCCAGCTTAATATGCTGAGACAATTGTAAGTAAGCTATTCTTTGGTTGATTTGTCTGAAAAGTGTAAAAACTGTGGCTCTGCTAAGCCTTCAAAACATTGCTTTGCGTTTGAGCATCTCGACCAGCAACACTGACTCAGCCAATGGTGTAAGTCTGGGGCGGCACTCTTTGTTTTGTTTGATCAATGGCAGACTGGGGAGTTTTTGGGAAACCTGTTTGAAAAACAGTCATACTTTTACAATTCAGTTTAGTGATGCTAGTGGCACAGAAAGTACACACTGCCTCTTTAAAGAATAAAGCAGAATTTATTATCATTCATTTTAGGGCTTTAACAGGAAAAGTGCATGCAGGGTACCTGCCGGTCCCTGTCGTCTTACTTTTTTGTCTACTTTCTTGGCACACCTTTGTCCCTGCACTCTGTTAATGTACTATAGTGGCATTTCCTTTCTCGTTCCCTGCTTTATTTTTTACATTTACACGATCCCCCCAGGCATATATCCGTTTTCAGTCGGCTGAACGGACAGACACTCATTCCCCGCTTGGTGTGGCAGCATAAAATTCCTTTCTGTCTCTAAATGCCACATTCTCCAACTCAGACAAGCAAAACAATCTGTGTGAGACATAGAAGACCACCAGGTCTCCCTCTTGGCCTCCTATACCAGTCCAGAGTTCTCGGAGGCTTCTAAAAGGTTTAAGGTTTAATTTTTCCACTGTTAAAATACTTTCTCCTAACTGAGTTTAATGTACAGAAATGAAACCACTGTGTGTGCTTTTTTTGTTTAAATGATCCGACATGTCAATGTCCAAAAAAACATGAAAAAACAACAACAAAAAACATCAGACTTACATTAAAGGATGGATCTGGGCCATATCTCAGGATTACAATATCATAGAGACTTTAGGGTGTGCTCTTTTGACTTGGCCAGTAAACAGCCACCCAGAACACCCTAGTAATGTCCTAGAAACCACCCAGAACAACCTAGCAACCAAGTCACGTTGCTTTAAGTACAGATTAGTAATCTGAATGTTTAATAATGCTTACATTTGTTACTGCAAGTCATGTTTTATCGTTTTTCTTTTTTTTTCTTTTGGTAGGTGTAGAATATGTTGGGTATTTGTGGCCGCAGAATATATTGTTTGAAAACTTGCCAACCTGTGAACTGTGCACTTTGCGTTTATGAATGTTTCATAAGACTTCTGTATGTGTGTGGTGGCCTTTAAGTGAGGGCTTGGCACACAGCCCACACCAGTAAAAACCATGGGACCTTCACCATCAAAAACCTTTTCAGAAGGAGAGAGCAATAGGAAGATAAAGGCGTGAACATTTCAAAGTTATCCACATTTATAGCACCTAGAGAATACAAAGTAATATAGATTTGGACACAGCTGAACTGTAAGCTCATTCCTGCAGTATACAGGCTGAATTGTTGGACTCAGTATTCAGGGCGGCATTTTCTGAGACTACTAACTCTTGTGCACTTCCCTACAGCCATCAAAAACAATGGATCATGATCTACTTTTTTCGTCAAGTTTAAGAAAAGAGAGATGGGTAGACTGGCAGATATGGGGGCTGTGTGTGGATTGATGAAGTGGTGTGCCAGGCTTTGATGTTGGCATGTGGCGTGGGGTGGGATTGCCCGGAGACACAGAGGATTCGGGGGATAAGTGACTATCTCAAAGGCCCAGATACCTCATGCTAAGACGAGAGCTGGGCAAGGGTCTTAAATACAGCCCACAGTGCTGTATCAGAGAGAACAAGAGAAACAGGAAACACGTTATGGTTGTGTTTTTGTGATGTAGAGTTTGTATGGTTGGCTTCTTTTGGATAGATTACTTATTGCAAAATATCTTTGCTTTTTTTTCATTAGACTGAAAACATTAAAAATAGTGCTGTTACTGAAAATATTGCCTTTTTATGATATTCGATACATCTCAAAAAATGTATGCTCTAATGTTTTACATGCTCTAAAAATTGGTCAGAAGTTTAGGGGAGTTTTAGAACTAAATCTTGAAATCTTGTCAAAATAATTGCAGCATGTTTTTCACTGACTCCTATTAACTAAATGAACACAAGGAAAATATACTTTATTTTTATTTACTAATAAAAAGTTTTATTTTAATACTAACAAAATGTTTTACCTATATATTAGCTATATATACATATATATTAATATTTTTTTCTTAGCACGTTAAAACAAATAACGCAATTTATGCAGTATCTATTTTTATTTTATTTTTACTTCCTGAAACTTCATGGGATAAGAGAGTTGTTCCTGGCAGGAACCTTAAAGGCTCTGATTAGGGTGGGGGCAGGTATAGGGCATCTGCTGCCACATATATATATGTGTGTGTGTATATCTATATACTGCATGTATGTATTTATATTCACTGTATGTATGTATATATATATATATATATATATATATATATATATATATACACTATATTGCCAAAAGTATTCGCTCATCTGCCTTTAGACGCATATGAATTTAAGTGACATCCCATTCTTAATCCATAGGGTTTAATATGACGTCGGCCCACCCTTTGCAGCTATAACAGCTTCAACTCTTCTGGGAAGGCTTTCCACAAGGTTTAGGAGTGTGTTTATGGGACTTTTTGACCATTCTTCAAGAAGCGCATTTGTGAGGTCAGACACTGATGTTGGACGAGAAGGCCTGGCTCGCAGTCTTCGCTCTAATTCATCCCAAAGGTGCTCTATCGGGTTGAGGTCAGGACTCTGTGCAGGCCAGTCAAGTTCTTCCACACTAAACTCGCTCATGCATGTCTTTATGGACCTTGCTTTGTGCACTGGTGTGCAGTCATGTTGGAACAGGAAGGGGCCATGCCCAAACTGTTCCCACAAAGTTGGGAGCATGGAATTGTCCAAAATCTCTTGGTATGCTGAAGCATTCAGAGTTCCTTTCACTAGAACTAAGGGGCCAAGCCCAGCTCCTGAAAAACAACCCCACACCATAATCCCCCCTCCACCAAACTTCACAGTTGGCACAATGCAGTCAGACAAGTACCGTTCTCCTGGCAACCGCCAAACCCAGACTCGTCCATCAGATTGCCAGATGGAGAAGCGTGATTTGTCACTCCAGAGAACGCGTCTCCACTGCTCTAGAGTCCAGTGGCGGCGTGCTTTACACCACTGCATCCGACGCTTTGCATTGCACTTGGTGATGTATGGCTTGTGTGCAGCTGCTCGGCCATGGAAACCCAGTCCATGAAGCTCTCTACGCACTGTTCTTGAGCTAATCTGAAGGTCACATGAACTTTGGAGGTCTGTAGCGATTGATTCTGCAGAAAGTTGGCGACCTCTGCGCACTATGCGCCTCAGCATCCGCTGACCCCGCTCTGTCATTTTACGTGGCCTACCACTTCGTGGCTGAGTTGCTGTCATTCCCAATCGCTTCCACTTTGTTACAATACCACTGACAGTTGACTGTGGAATATTTAGTAGCGAGGAAATTTCACGACTGGACTTGTTGCACAGGTGGCATCCTATCACAGTACCACGCTGGAATTCACTGAGCTCCTGAGAGCGGCCCATTCTTTCACAAATGTTTGTAGAAGCAGTCTGCATGCCTAGGTGCTTCATTTTATACACCTGTGGCCATGGAAGTGATTGGAACACCTGAATTCAATTATTTGGATGGGTGAGCGAATACTTTTGGCAATATAGTGTATATATATATATATATATATATATATATATATATATATTACATGGGGGGGTGTTGCTGTCCTTTTCTGCATATTGTTGCCCCCTTTGACATATCGCGGTGCCGTTTTGTGGCCCATTCTGCATAATGCGGTGGCCCATTTCAGCTTATCACGGCCCATTCGGCCCCTTTTCGCGGCCGGCCCATCAGCCCATATTACGAAAGCATTTTAAAATGCCATGCTGTAACTTCTGTGAAAATGTCATGCCAAACAAATCATTGAATCAGTGTTTTAAACTAATTATTGCAACTGGCAGTTTGAAAGAGGTATAAATCTGATATGCTATTCAAGTATCTCTGTCTTAACACTTTAGAGCCCATCGCATAGTCTATAGGAAACTTAATAGGCAAATAAAAAGTACATTAAGATCATCACTATATTCACAATGTGTCTTCTTTTCATATCGCCAACATAGTTATTTTGAATATATCATAAATATTTGATATTTTGCCCTGCCCTAACTGAAAATCAGTGTTTTTGATATTGTAAATTTGTTTGACCATGTTTCTGATGATTCTGTCTGTGTGTGTGTGTGTGTGTGAACAGTGAGTGATAAATGAAGGCTGCACAGAGAGCTCTGTCCTGATTAACAGTGTTTCAGCACTGTGAAGTTAATGAATAGACATTACAGCAGGATCAATGGCGCCTCTCTCACAGTCTCCATATAAACAGGCTTGATGAAAAGGGATTACACTCTCCAAACCAAGGCCTCTGTCTTCTCTTCCTCTTTTTTCTTACACTCTGACTCTGTCTGTCTCTCCTACCCCTTCTTGCTTTACCCGTTATCTTTTATCTCACTTCTCACTAAGAAAAAATAAAGAAAACTGAAGAATTCTGACCAGCATACTCAGATCAGATAGAATGCCTGGTAATCTCTGAATCTTTCTTTCAGAAGTTTAGTGATTTTGTCATCTCTCCAAAATATGTTTATTTACAGCATAACCAACTCTTAAATGATCAAGTTGTTGGAATCTCTTGATAATGTCTGCATGTCACATTTCATTCCCAAATTAAAAGGAAAAATATGCAATGGTCCTAAAATTGGGCCAATTAAGATTTTGTTTTAATTTAATTAAAATTATTTTCATGACATTTTAGCACATTGTAATGTGTCCGCAAGATTTCCTTATAGGTTTTGTGTAAGGTCCATTTCTTCTCGAAGGTAATTCTCATTAGATTCTTATTACTGTTAGACAGCAAACTTTAGTGTGCATGCAATACAATAATCTTTTATTTGAGGGGGCATAAAGGCTTAATTTTTCATAATTTCTATCTATTGATTTTGGGTTGAAATATAACCCACACGTTCTTGGTTTCATGAGATTCACCCTGTTACTCTTTCATGTACATGGTGCACACAAAATATTATAAAATACATGTTTTGAGTAAACATTGTTAAAGTTTGATATTCATAGTTGGCATCAATATACTTTATAGTCATATAC
Source organism: Myxocyprinus asiaticus (assembly GCF_019703515.2). Taxonomy (NCBI): domain Eukaryota; kingdom Metazoa; phylum Chordata; class Actinopteri; order Cypriniformes; family Catostomidae; genus Myxocyprinus; species Myxocyprinus asiaticus. Next base: position 9,660,161 of record NC_059385.1, on the reverse strand, counting down.
AACTTTAATTTATAAGTACTAAATCATTCACCATGTTTTTTACTCACATAAACACACATCATCATCATCAGCAGCATGGTGGGAACATTACATTGACTACTAATTATTACACTGAGTTTAATACATTGAGATTACATTGAGCTAATTATATTTTTTGTCCACTAATCCTATACCTAACCTAAACCTAACCCTCCCAGAATCCTTTTTTTTTGTGCATTTTTTTTTAAATCTGTATTTGTGTATGTTGTCACTGTGTAAAGATCTAATTTAACCCACCAATGTGACATAATTATGACAGCAGCACATGTTTTTGCAACTGACATTTCACAACATTAAAACATTAGAGCTACAATTTGTGGGGACAGCTTCAACTACTGGATTCACTACTAGCTTTACTAAAGCATTGAAGTACTGTTGATTGACTATATTTAAATCAGGTCTAATATGTAATTCAGCTTAACTAGCGCTATGTTGTTAATAGGCGTAAAATAAAACAAAGCAATAATACAAAAACACTTGCATAAGCATATAACACAACACACTGATAAAGAAACAGACAGCGTCTTACTTCCTGCTGACAGGGGCAGGAAATTAAGTTTGTCCAGAACAAAAGAAGAGAGGGAATGCAGGAGATAGAGCGAGAGAGAGAGAGCGAAACAGTGCGGTTCAGTGTTGCTTCTCATTAGACAGACAGTCGGTGCTCATAAGTGCTGTCATTGATATGCATGCGATCGCCTCAGCTGCTGCTGCGCTATTCACTCGGTCCTTAAAAAAATAAAAGAGCCTTTAGGTTTTATCTGTCTCAGTGCTGAAAGGAAGGAAAGACACCTAGTGACAGCCGAGGTCTGAGGGTCACTGACACATCCCCATCGCCGGCCTTTCAATTAGTCTCTCGGCACTAGACATCAGCTTCGTGTTGCACAGGGAAAAAGTCAACCCAAAATACAACCCATAACAATACAAATTTCTCTCACTTTAATGTGAAATGTATCCTATTTAACAAAACAGAATGCTAAATAGATCAGTTTCAAATAAAACCTGACAAAAACAAAGTTTACTTTCATTAAAGATTTAATTTACTTGCAAATGAAATGCAAAATCAATCCATCCAACAACACAAATATCACGCACTGCAATCCACAATGAAGCCCATCTGGCCAAAACAGATTCACTAGCTTTAATGCAAAATACAAGTCAGCTGATAGTATAAATTTCACTTGCTTTAATGCAGTTATATAGTGATGGTGTAATCTCACATAGCCAGACTTATGACTATTGGCATAAAGTCTGGTCCTCATTCCACATTTATTTTGCCAAGAACTGCATATTTACTAGGGATGTGCACAGATAGTCGACGTTCAGTTAACCATTCGACACGCTACTATTACAATACTAAAATTACTATGCAGTTATTCTACACGTGCAATAGAGGTCTTAAACCTGACCTGAACTCGAAGAGTTCAGATAAACTGTTTTCTGGCCGGGCTTGGGCCAGTTTTTGAAGTATAGGGCGATTTATAGGGTGTGTCTGCGCTGTTTTTGTATATACTATTTACACAGGCTGGATGAATGTCTTTGACTGGTGCTCTGAATCGCACTGTTTTTCCTTTCAGCGTCTAGCACAGAATCGTCACATATTTGGAAACCAAGTAAAGTTAACAATAACTTACATTTTTAAAAATGCATCTCGAAACACGTTGTGTTCCATTCGTTGGGCTGCGTTCTGAAGAAGTTCAGGTTGCAAAAAGGGACTTGTGTGACTGTTATACCAGTAAACATGATTCCAGGTTGTTTTTCACTGAGCAAAGTTTCAGTCAGACAGTGTTTTTTCCCTTTTGCTCTGGTGTGCACATTTACAGTATATACAATAATTAGACAAGTTCAATGCCATTTGATTTTAAACCATTTAAAATCAAAGCACCCCAAAGAGGCTATTTAACCGCAGCAGTGTAACTCCACGCACATGACAATACTTGCTTTCGCTGCCTCACGGAAATGTTCTTATTTCCGTGCCCTGATGATAAATAGATTAACCATTAAACCTTGTGGTTAACCGAATGTTAAAAACGGTAACAGTGCACATTCTTATATTGAGTCGGGATCTGACCGACATGTAAAGCAACAAACCAGTTTGTTTTGTTTTTACACGCAGGATAGAGGCAGGTTTATTTAAATTAGGTTATTTTTGTTCCACTTGTTACCGATATGGCCTTTATATGTTCCTTTTACTCAGAGACCAACAATAGCAATACCAGGAACACCAGTATCAGACTCAAAAGCTGCTATCTTTTTGGCCGATGAGTTTTCTTTGCTGGACGAAGAAATAAAAATGGTCCCATTATTTATTTTAAAACCCTTCTGTTCTAGTCTTTAAATTTATTTTTTTATGCACATTTTTTTGATTTGAGTCTTCTTTGTGGCAAATAATAATGGGGAATAATCACTCTTAGTGTGAATAGCCCAACAAAATATTTGGGAAAGAGAAACGCAGTGTCTATACTCTTAAGAAATTTGTGTGACGTCAATGAAGCTGTCAGTTGTCAATAACCAATCGTGAACTTGCAGTGCCGTGAGTTTTGTTGATTTTAATGGGAGTGATCTGGATCTAGTTTTATCATGTTATGTTGCCTGCGCAGACTGAATGTGAGAGAAAGAGAGAAAATGGAGTGAGAGAGTGAAACAAGTGAGACAAGAAAATTTTGACAGAAAATTATTAGCGCTGGCACACAGACGGAAACTGTCTCATTCTCCAGTCCAGAGGCGTGTACTCAATCCATTACTGACAGGGTGTGCTGCCATACAGCCCACAATCACCCCACAAACCATAAGCGCTGTCCCACCCCTTTCCCTCGTGACTCTTTCTCCCTCTGTCAGTCTATAGCCTTTTATCTCTGTATGGATCTTTTCTCTTTGTCATTCTGCACAACATTAGTCCCAGCGTGTGTGGGTCCACTCTTTTCACGTCGTTTATTCAGTCTGTCACTACTGCCTACTCCCACTCTCACGTTATTTCTCTTGCGGCTCTGTTATACCAACCTCCTGCTGTGCAAAAAACATATAATGTTACTTGATGTATTACTTTCATAATAATGGGCGCACTTGGGTGAAGAAGGAATGAAAACAGGTGTGGGTTCCTGAGTTAATTACAGTGCTTGCAGGGCAGTACTGTATAGACACTCCTGAAACATTGTAGTTAGGGTTTGTTCTAAACTTAAGTATTACATTTCTGCAGTTAAATTAGACCGAACTGCTTTATGTGCAGTCTCCATCCTAACTTTGTTTTGTGGATTATTTTAGCCTGATGAGTGCAGTTTATTTATTTGTTTATTTATTTTAGTATTTTTTTTATATGAAGTTTAAAATTAGATAGGTAAATAGGTAAAAAGATAGACAGTCAAGCAGACTTGTAGATGGATATATTTTGTATTGTAACCTAAAGCCATGACATGGCAGGACTTTTGTGTGTTTGTATACATTTGCAATTTTTGACAGTTGCTGTTCGAATCAACGAACATTTCATTTGAACATTGTGTCAATGTAAGTCTATGTAAGGGATTTTTGATCACCCACTGTGTGAAAAACGTTATTCAGATTAGTTCGAAAAGATAAAACAACGTGAATCAGAACAGTCTACAACAGTCTTGGTTTGTGCCAAGATTGGTGGATAAAGTTTGAAAGCTGTAGGAGAAGTTACAGTGTTGCCTTTGTCAAACTAACATTTTTTAATGTTAAGTTTAAAAATCTCCCTTTTCCTTGTATTGATAGAATGTTCAGCATTTAAAATGTAACAGCATTGGCATCATAGTAATATTTGCATACTGAATCCTGATTGGTCTTTTGTGTTTGTGTGTGTGTGTACAGGTTTCATTATATTTGTGAGTGCCAAATTTTTGAAAATCTCCTCACTAATATAGAGAAACTTGTTGAACAGTTTAGGTGGTCCTCACTAGTAAAAAAAATTGTTTTAAATCTACTGGTGTGCACAGGTTTCTGTGAGGGTTAGGTTTATGGGTAGGGTTAGGGAATAGAAAATAACATTAGTCTGCTAAGAAATCAGTGGAAGTCTATGAGATGTCCTTACCTATATAGTGTAACAAACGTGTGTGTGGTTTGGTTTTGGAGGAATTTTTTTTAGGTTATACACTAGTACGAGGGTATTATGCTATAAAGGTGGTTTATGAGGACATCCCTAGTGTCCCTGCAATTCAAACGGCTCAAAAAAAAAACATACTAAACAATGATTTTTTGAAAATGTAAAAATGCCAAAAGGTTTCTGTGAGGGTTAGGTGTAGGTATAGGGTTAGGGTTAGGGGATGGAATAGATAGTTTGTACAGTATAAAAATCATTATGTCTATGGAGAGTCCTCGTAAACCACAAATACCAACATGTGCGTGTGTGAGTGTGTCCCTCTATAGCCACCTTTGCTCTGTTGATTCTCATACTGCAGTATTCTCAGCTGACAGAAAACAAAAGTGTTGTGACAACAGCAAAGCAGTTTAAACATTTTTAAGACATTTTTTAAAAAGTTTAAATATTTAACAGTATTCTTTAGCTGCCTTGCAAGCACTGTTATTTCTGTCAGGAAATGTGAATCTAGAAATCTAGTTATGTATCTTATTTCTATCTGGCTTATACAGTAGCAGACCCAGATGGAAACTTTTTCACATCTTTTTTTTTTTTGTTTTGTTTTTTTGTTGTTGTTTTGTTTGTACTGGTGTTCATACAAAATCTGTAGAATTCTGCAGAAAGGATATACACATGGAAAAATGTCTTAAATGATGCTGAAAATACTACACACTTATTGGTAGCTATGGTCAAATTAGCCAATATATTTTTACATTTACAGGCAAGGTGTAGGAAATATGTAGATCTTTGTAAATTATGACCGATTTTTGAATTTTTGAACAGAGATTTCTGTGGAGCCTTATAGCTTATATAAAAATTTGTGTCGGGCCCAGGTGCCCAATATTTTAGCTCCGTGACTTTGATGGTTGGGGCCCATCTGGCAGGGGCCCCAGCGGCTGAATCTTGCTAATAAGAGATCATTATTTAATAAAGAGACATCATAATATATTTAATGCACTTATTATCTACTAGAGTTGAAATAGACTCCACATGTGTGCTCCAAATGTGTCTCTTTCTAAAAAATGGAGAGAGTGGGGGGAAAAAATATAGAATAGGAAAAGAGAGGTGACTGGATGGTTTTGCTCCATCTCCCAGAACGTGGAGGGATTTCTGCAGTTTCTGTTAGGTGATCAGAGAGAAAATCAAAGAGAGTCATTATAGAAGAGTGAATAAAAAAGTGAGAACAAAGGACAAGGATTCAAAAATATTAAGACAGTAGAAAAGAGAGAGGGGGTTAAGATATGTGTGTAATTTGGCATGTGTGCATATGCAACACAATTGACAATAAAAAAGTAAACAAATTACTATTTTTAATTACTAATTACTAAAGCTCAGGAGACATAATGGTGATCTCAGTTATGCTTCATTAAAATACAATGAACTTGCTCTCAGATGTTTCTCCTAAAAAGCCTTTACAGAAATAAAAATATAAACAAATGAGACAGTTATTGACACATTGTGGATAGAATAACTTTGAACAGTTTGATGAGAAATGTTTGAGTTCCTACTGATATCTCTGATTTTTGATTGCAGACTTTCATATCCTGGAAAATCTGAGCACAGTTTGTGACACTGTTGAGATCTTTTCTGAAACTCTAGAGGACACAAGTGCGAGATGACTGGGGTTTTATGAGAAAAATCAGAAAAGCAGGAGACTTACTGTATGCAAATGTCTCCATTTGTTCTCCATTTAATCTCATTGCTGTTTAACAGAGGCTATTTATATTTTGAAGAGATCTAATTTATGATTTCTCTTTCCAATGGGAATGCACACAAACACACATAAATCTCACACACATTCATTCACACAACGAACAAGGCATTATGTTCATGGTAAAATCATTCTGATAAGATTGAAAATAACTGAAATCCAGCCAAAAAGAAAATAAAAATGAGAAAGGGAGGGGGTGTTATATGAACATTAAAAAAGGGAATATGATAGATAAAGTGATGAAGTTCTTAAACAGGGAAAGGCAGGGATAGGGATGGATTAGTGGCGATCAGTGGAAAATAAGGACATAGGCCTCAGCCTCGCTAGCATATGTTTGGTTTCGTGACAGTAAAAGCACTTTCTAAAATGATTGCTTCCTCTGATTGGATAAACAGACACCCTCTGTTTAGGCGCACAGTTGCAGAGACCTGGCACGCTATTTAGCAAATGCTAAATTGACTTGAACAAAATCATCAACAAATGTGAGGTGAAATTAACATTAAGCATGAAGACATACAGTAATTACTATTGAGTGGAAATTCAATTACGACATTGCCTTAAGAAGGATATGAATTGTAAATGAATTACGTAGTGGCGCTAAAATATCACATTTAAGCAAATCACTGCAATCTTGTGCCTTTATTACGAGTAAAATAATGATCTTTGCCCAAAGGGTTAAACAAAAACCTTTCTGTTTAAAATAGTTAATGGATGCTTCAGAATGTTTAATGGATGCGAACGCTTCTCACCAGTAGGAGCTATAATGTTGGTAAGGCCATGTCAGGCTGTCCTTAATAAGGGCTCTGTTTAACCTTTCTGTAACCCCGAGAAGTGATACTAAAATATATTTTCATTTGCAAGTACAGCCCTGAGGAAAAATAGAGGAGTGGATGAGCTTTGACCTTTTATTTAAGCATTAATTATCTAACTCTTCTAAATGGCCATATTCATGCTTGCCAACTCTTCCTCTGCATTACGTGCAGTACATGTGTGTGCACATGCAAAAGGCTGAGGCAGAGAGAGGGAGATAAAGAGCCGCACTGTCTAGAAGAGTCATTTAGGTGCAATATAGCATGGTAATATGCACTGGTTTGGCTTAAGTCGATTTTCATAATCAAATAAAGAGAATCCTATCAGACAAATTCAGTTCATTGTTGCAGCAATAGAGCTGTGTATTCAACATCACGTTTTTAGAAGAATACACTTCATTTTAATTTGACTGACTTTGTTGGAATGCTGTTATAAAGATTAAAGTAAGAAAATGTGTAACAGAGGCAGTCTATGTCAAACACAAATGCAAACATTTAAACGCAAAGGATTACATATGTCAACTGAGGTTGTGTGCAGTTTCACGCTATATTAGCCATTGTGGTATGATAAAAACTAAGCTTGGTGGAAAAGGTCATCTGTAAAGTGTGTGTATATGGAGGAGATCAGTATAAGCTTGCAAAAACACAATTGTGTGTTGTTGATCCATGTACAATTCCACAATAATGATTTGACGACTCAAAGAACAAGACATCTGACCGGATGATAAAGCTTTCTCGCAATTTTCCAAACACCTTTAAAGTGCAAAACGCACAGAAAGTAGCTTTACACTTTCTGAATAATTTGCTTGCTCATGCAAAACTCACCACCACAATGCTAGTGTTGTGGGTGGTTGCCAGGGCATTGCTAATGTGGTTGCTAAGTAGTGGTGGTGATTTTGATTCATTTTTGTGATTTGATTCTTTTGATTCCGTTCACCAAAAGATTTGTTCAGATTCGTTCATTGACTCGTTCACTGACCAGATCTTCAAGTTAACCAGTGGTGTAGTAGTGACTGAAGAGATGGGCATACTGTGAATTTATTTATAGTTTGTCTGTAGTAGTTTAGTAGTTTCTGTGTATAGTGAAAAGGCTTCCCTATTAAATTAAGATGATTTGATATCACAAGGGGAAAAAAGGTACCTCTGACAGCAGTAAAAGACAGAAAAAAATAACATTTGATGCAATTACGGGACAACTCGTCATCTGCGAAGAGCACAAAAAACTAGCACGGGTGCAGTGACTCAGTATTTTCCCAAAGTTTAATGGCATAAGTTTTTATTTAAATGCATTAATTTTTTCACATTTAGCAGTGAGGTAAATACATTTACTTCAGCGCTGCTGGCGCATCAGTATTTCACTGTAGATGCAAGAAATGTCCCGCCCCTTATTGAAACGGAAAATATGATTGGTTAGAAAATATCCAACCGCGTCTAAAACGAACGTTCCGATTGGTAGCTCAACTGAGTTGGACTGTCTATCTGCCCGTGCCTTCAGTTCAGCGCTCCCGCTGTTCCTTGTGCATTTAAAGATAATATCTGAACATTTATAAAAAAAAAAATTTTCATTAATCACAATTAACTCAACGGTGCTGCGGCATCACCTTAGTATAGTTAAAAGTTATGAGTCAAAAGCCTCCTCGCTGTTCTGGTGGCCATACGTATCATAACTCATTTTAGGTTGGCATATGCAAAATCCTTAGAAAGATAGGTGGGCATACAGCATATGCCTGCGTATGCCCTAGACTACACTACTGGTTAAAACAACAAATGAGCAAATATGTGAGAAGGAGCTTTCTTTAGTGTGTGAAAATTACTAGTGCAGGAGGAAGGGAGAGGGGGTGGTGGGCCGATAGAGCTGATAAACACAAAACACACTGATTAAAGATAAAACTATTGATTTTATTTGTTCTTCTGCAGGGATTCATTTGACTACTTTTCACCAGCATGTAATAGTTTGTGCGGTCTGTGGGGGAATTCCAGCATTATGAAGGCCAAATTTTAATTCAGAGCCTGTTATAATAGAAATAAAATCTTTATAAAATAAATAGCTAGTATGTGCCTTACCTTGAAGCTTATAACAATGATGATAATTCTCTTCAATTGCCTGGTCCAGTTCTTATTGGCAAAACTGGCCCGACCAATTAATCAGAGAAGGAAGACAAATTAATTGAAGCTGCTATAGTGAGCAGCCCCCTCTGTTGGTCAAAATAAACAGCACATGGTAGGCTTTGCTGCTCAGTCTTACTTGTCATGTGGGCCGTTTTGAACACGTGGGAAAAACGGGGACATTTCCGGGGACAGCTCCAGTCAGGGACAGACCACCAAAAACCAGGAGTGTCCCCTGAAAACGGGGACGTCTGGTCACCCTAAAAGCATCATAAATCTTTACCCACAAATGACAACAAAGCATATCTATTATGCTGTTATCTGCTGAGCATGACTTTTTTGATCAAGCTATACAAAATAGGACAACAATACTAGCCTAAAAATAATTATGAGTTTCAATAACATCCGTATGTCATTGTAATGTGTGGTCATCACTCTCTTTTATTCATAACTCATCCGGCCTCTTTTCTTGTTGAACAAGATTGACGATATGAAAGAATGACATGCAGCTCCTCCTCTCGGTCAGCAGATCATCGTTCATGATGACTGATTTGTTCATGTCTGTAGCGACTTGCGAACGAGTTTACCAGTACATTCAGTTTGTTCACGACACGAATTAAATGAGCGACTAGTTCAGTGAAGGAGTGTATTCGTTCAGTGGGTCATAACCAATGTTATGCTCCTTCAAAGCTCACTCTTGAATGTAATTGGCTTATGATAAAGTCAGTCTTTAAAAGCAACACAAAGGAAGACAAATGGAATTTGCATGTCTACAAAAGTACGAAGACACTTTAAAAATAGAGTTTGAATGCCATAACCGTTTTCACCACAAATAGCAGGTCTTATTTTCCCGATATATTGTCTAATGCTGGGCTTAATTAATTAATTACCAAAACAAAGAAAAATTTCAAGAAAAGCCTGTACATTGTTCATTGTGTGTAACCGGTCCTGCTCGACCCACTCCGAATGGGCTTTGAACCAGCGTCTCCGGTGTGGGAGGCGGGTGCGCAAACAAGGAGGCTAGGAGTCGCTAGTGCGCCTCGAGGCCAGGAGAGTGAGGTTTACACACTGCACAGCTACCTACCAGCTGGCTACCATTACACTCACCCCCTTAAACCTCACTCCCATCCGGGTCACGGCACCACTGTAACCGGTCCTGCTCGACCCGCTCTGAATGGGATTTAATCTGGTGTCTCCGATGTGGGAGGCGGGCATGCTAACAAGGTGGCTAAAGGCTAAAGCCTCTAGCGTCAGTCACTAGTGCACCTCTTGAGGCCAGGGGAGTGAGGTTTACACACTGCACAGCTACCTACCAGCTGGCTACCGTTACATGTGCATCAAAGCATTTCCATGTGTAATTCGTGTTATTTTAACTGTATGGTCTTCAGTCATTTTTACATATTCATAAACTGGGGATCATGTTTTGTGTATACCTATGAACTTGTCTTCTTGAATAGTTCACCCAAAAATGAAAATTCTCTCATTATTCACTTACCCTGATGCCATCCCAGATGTGTATGACTGTCTTTCTACAGCAGAACACGAATAAAGATTTTTAGAAGATAGAGCTCTGTCAGGTCCTTATAATGTAAGTAAACGGGTGCCAGCACTTTGATGGTCCAAAAGTCACATTTAGGCAGCATAAAAGTAATCAGTGTGACTCAAGTCGATCAATGAATTTCTTCTGAAGCAAATCGATACATTTGCTTCAGGTTTTATTTAAATTTTTTATGGAAATTCATGCTGGTCTAAGCTGGTCTTTTCAGGAGGGAAATTTCCACTGATCTAATTTAACCATCTCTGTTTTGTTTTTTTTACATCTCTCTCATTCCATAGGCTGTGGTCTAGAGTTTCTCCTGGTGCTGTGCGGTTTAGAGTTAACCCAGGCATGTCCCCATCACTGCATCTGCTACGACTCTCCCAGCACGGTGAGCTGCCAGGCTCACAACTTCCAAGTGGTTCCGGAGGGAATCCCAGCCCAGAGCGAGCGCGTCTTTCTGCAGAACAACAAGATCCAGCGACTGCTCCAGGGCCATTTCAGCCCGACCACTGCCATGCTTTGGCTGTACTCCAACAACATCTCATACATCCAGCCCTCCACGTTCATGGGCTTTACCCGCCTGGAAGAACTCGATCTGGGGGACAACCATCACCTCCGCTCATTGGCCTCTGACACATTTCAGGGCCTGACTCGACTCCATGCCCTGCATCTCTACCACTGTGGCCTAATCAGTCTGCCTACTGGGTTATTTGAGGGGCTGCACAACCTGCAGTACCTCTATTTACAGGTAGGTTTCACACTCAGAGTCTTGGTAACGTGCTGTCATTTGACTTTCTTTTACCATCTGACTTTATTTCTGCAGTGTAACACAAAAGATGTTTGGCAGAATGACAGCCTCAAGCACCATTCACTTTCACTGTATGGAAAAAGATGCAATGAAAGTGAATGGTGACTGAGACTAACATAATGCTTAACATCTCTTTTTGTGTTCCACAGAAGAAAGTAATTGGGCTTGGACAACATGAGGGAGAGTAAATGATGACAGAATTTTCATTTTTGGGTGACCTATTCCTTTGATGTGTCCTCTCTGCTAGATCTTAGTTGCTGTGTAAATATATCATATTTAGGTCCTCCTCAGCCAAATTGATTGTGAATTTATAAAGCACTTGACTTGGCACCATTGTGCTGACACTTTAGGAAAAATTTGACTGGATACAAAACCAGTTTGTATGGATATCAATTTCTTAGACTGGCATTGCTGCCGGTTGCAACTGTTGCTTAGGAATCATCTGACTTGCCAAGTAAACCCAGTTAAGATCTGCTCAAAATGTCCAATATCGTGTGCAGTCTTGGCAGCAAATCATCTTGCTTCAATAAAAAGATGACCAGAGACAATATTTTGTTCCAGTGAATATGTCTAAAAGGGGAATACACTCTTTAGGTACCACTACGAAAACTACGAAGAACACTACGAACGCAGAACACTTGGATTTTATTTATGTGTGGGGCTTAAATGTTACTGACTTCAATGAGGTTTCATGAGTAAATTTTAATGTAGTTCAATTATCTTTCTTTCTGAAAAAGGTCTACATAATATAATAACAGCATCAAACAATAAGAGCATAATCATTCATTTGAACCACAAAGGTTAGGACCACATAAGATATTTTATGTAAAAACGTAACACTTTACAATAAGATTCTATTTGTTAACATTAGTTAATGCATAAGGAATCATGAACTAACAATGAACAATATTTTAGTACAGCATTTATTAATCTTGGTTAATACTAATTCATAAAAACATTTTGTTAATTGCTAGTTTATATTAGTTCTTAATGTGATAACTAATGTTAAAGTATACAATTTTTCATTTAAAAAATGTGCTAACACTACATGCATTTAGGTATTATTATTTAAAGGAATATTCCGGGTTCAATACAAGTTAAACTCAATCAACAGCATTTGTGGCATAATATTGATTACCACAAAAAATTATTTTGTCTTGTCCCTCCTTTTCTTTAAAAAAAGCAAAAATCAAGGTGACAGTGAGGCACTTACAATGGAGGTGAATGGGGGCCAATTTCTGAACATTAAAATACTCACTTCTTCAAAAGTATAGCCACAAGACATTAACAATATGCATGTAAACATGATTTTAGTGTGATAAAATCACTTACTAACCTTTTCTGTGTAAAGTTATGGCCAATTTTACAGCTTCGTTGCCATGACAATGTAATGTCAACAACCCCTACAACCTTAAAATGACTGTAAAAATTACAATTTAAACAACTTTACAGGCCATTATAAGCTTCAAATTTTCTGCTTTTAAACCCTCTAAAAAATGGCCACTTTCACCTCCACTGTAAGTGCCTCACTGTAATGTCGATGTTTGCTTTTTTTTTAAAGAAAATGAGGGACGAGTCTAAATGGATTTTTGTGGTAATCAACATCATACCACAAATGCTGTCGATTGAGCTTAACTTGTATTGAACCTGGAATATTCCTTTAACGATGAACAATATTTTACAGCATTTGTTCATCGTGGTGAATGTTAATTTATAAATATAGGCTACTGCTGTTCATTGATAGTTTATGTTAGTTTATAAGTGCATTAACTAATGTTACCATATGCACCTTTAATTTTAAAAATGTATTCGCATATGTTAAAATGAACATTAACCAAGATTAATATGTGCTGAAAAAATATTGTTCATTGTTTGTTCACGTTGTATCATATAGTTAACTAATGTTAATGAATGCAACCTCATTGTATAGTGTTACCAAAGTATATTTACTTCTCTACTCTAAAGGATGTGCCCTGAGAACACAATGTATTAAAAGTGCTTTGGGTTTTCAAAGATATACTTGTGATATTAAAAGTGTTTTGGGTTTTCAAAGATATGCTTGTGATATGAGGAATGTAGTTGAAGGGGGGGGGGGGGGGGGGGTTAATCTAATATATTTAATATAGATAAAGTATCAAGATTCAAAGTGTGGCAATTATATGAGTCATCTTTGAACTGCCTTTATGAAGAAATAGAAACATTTGCATGATTAGATTTGGTGCTTTAGTCAATGTGCTGTGTATATTCATATCTGTGACTTAGTGGTTTTCTGTGGCTGTTGCTGACTGGCTTTATTTGGCATTCTACAGAACAACCAGCTGGAGTTTCTTGAGGATGACATGTTCATTGATCTACTCAATCTCAGCCACTTATTTCTGCATGGAAATCGCCTGTGGAGCCTCCACCAGAACACTTTCCGCGGCCTCGGGGCACTAGATCGCTTGCTACTCCATCAAAACCGACTCCAGTGGGTCCATACACAGGCTTTCCACGACCTGCGTCGCCTGACAACCCTCTACCTGTTCAACAACTCTTTACCTGAGCTGCCAGCCGAGAGCTTGGCTCAACTACCCGCACTGGAGTACCTGCGTCTCAATGACAACCCTTGGGAGTGTGACTGCAAGGCCGTGCCACTCTGGGATTGGCTGCGGCACTTCCGTGGCTCCACCTCTGCATTAATATGCGTGGCTCCACCAGAACTGGCAGGAAAGGATCTAAAGCGGTTAACGAAAGAGGAACTACCTTCTTGTACGGGCTCAGAGTCCCTCCATCAGAGCAAATCCAGCAACCAAGGGGACATAGGGGTGTCACTAAAGAAAGAACATAATCACCGATCACACAATCATCATCATCCTCACCTGCCACATCAAGATCAATACTATACCACTTCCCCGTCACCTCTTCCACGGCCGCCCAAATCTGGCCGACACAGAAACTGCACAAGGCATCGTGGCCGCAAGAGTAATGGTCAGAATGAGGTGTATAACCTCAAGGAGTTAGCCAATAAGGAGTCTGATGAAAAATATGACCCTTTAAAGCCTAAACTAAAGAACAAGTGCATCCCACGGACTTCAGTGGGGCCCCCTAGTGGTGTGCAAAGGGCAAACAGCAAGGCGGTGTCCCTCTTTGCACCTCGTTACATCATCCCTGTTTGCTTATTGGTGTCTCTCACTGCCCTTATTTTCCGCTGAGCCCATGGAAGTCTCTATTAATGGTTTTACCGTAAAGTCAGCCCTCTGTCTACTCTGGCTCCTAACACTTTTGTGTGTGAGTGTGTGAATGTGTGCATACGTGTGTATGTGTGTGCATGTGAACAAATGTGTGCGGTACCTTGGCGAGCCCATGTTGAGGAACAGAGGACTTGTATGAACTTGCCGGCCTGGAATAAAACTGGAGGTTAAAACAAACTCTGGGGTTTGAGGACTCAAAGAGAAAAGACACCAAATGGAATCCTCAATAGTATGCCTCCATTTTTACACCTGTCTCAAAATCGTGGGCCCTGTCTCTTTATTTCCTGTTGCTCCTGACAGATTAACTTGATCTATAACCAGGGAGTATACAATAACAGAAGAAGATCATCTTATTTGCATTTGTTCAGTGCATTCAATTTTCATTACACCTCTGCAGAATCATTAGCTGCCCACTGTGGTCAAAATCAGCACCATTAAAACCTTAATGTCCCTGCCCTACCTTTAGACCTGTAAACAGGCTATGGCCCAGGCTCTCAGCAGGGGGAAAAGTGTGAGCCAAATACATAAACCAACCAATATGGCAGATGTACACGTGTGAGCTGCTGGACTAATGTGTTTCTCAACAGTTTCTGAGGGAGGGTTGATAACACATTGAGTATGTGACAAGTTAAATAGATAAGCACTCAAGAGAGGTATGGTGTTTTATTGTTATAAGCAGGGGCGCATTAACACACGGGTGAAATCTAGACGCAACAGTGAAAGCCATCCGTGTAGAGCATCTTTTGCGCCTTTGGTTATAAGATTGATTTTTTTATTACATAGGCTAAATATTTTAACCATTGTTTTGGTTGCAAGATTCGCACATTAGATTCTGCTGTTCTGAAGCTGCTATGTTTGTACTCTGAGGTCACTAAGAGAAAGTAAAGTTTTTAAAAGTGTACGAAAGATTATGGGATGTCTCTGGGTTTGTCTGTCTATGTGTGTTCTATATTTGTTGATTGTATCTTGAGCATAGTATTTTGGAATGAAAAGCAGAGGGCCAAATTTTTCTAAAGACATAAAAAGTTCAAGTGAGGCTCGTCCAAAAAGCGTAGCGTGTTATCTGTCACTTGGTCACAATAGTTTGCTCTTTTCTAACCTAACAAGGTCAACATGAAACGGCATTCGCAAATCATTTAACTTCCATAACGTGAGATTTCAGTGTGAAACAGGATATTTAACTAGAAAAGAATACAGGGATAGAACTTTGTTTTATCCATTAGGAATTTAATGGAAAAGGTAGTGAATAATTGTTTCTATCATTGCGCGACCCTGCGAACACATGCATGGACGTTGTATTTCAGTTTCGCTATACACAACGCAAGATTTAAATTCATTTAAACAGACTGATCTCAGTTCAGAAGACTCTGGGCTGTCAGTAAAGGGATAAACATTCGAAGCACGGAGTCATGTGACAAAACATGGCCCCGATCACAGCAGAGTTTGTCTTTGGGTGAAACGCCAACAATACTACATCTGGTAAGAATCCTAATTAAGTTTTTTCATTGAAACCTGTTTGAGTCAAAAGATTAGAGTCTCTAGTTTAATCCAATATGCCATTTTTAAAATTTGAACAATTTATCGCAAAACACCACGCTGCTAAATACAATGTACACAATAGTTTACAATACCGCTATTTTTCCTTAGAAATCCTATATTTACTGTGCATTATCACATTGAGAATCAGTGGGTTCATCTAAAGCTACAAAATGTTGCTTTCAGAGGCTTTATATGGAGTTAGGATGAAAATTATGTGCATTTCAAACTGTTCTGAGACCAGTGCAGACAGCACACTGGAGATTAAGTAATTTACTAAATAGGGATCAAGGGAGCATCCTATAGCTTTCCTATGCAGCCAAGTGCATTCACTCCTAACATGATGTTTGGACCACTCAACATGTTTGGCAGACATGGGACAATGGTAATCAGTACATAGATTCAGAATTAAAATGTATAATTTTATTTGAACATGGTTGGCAGTGATTTGATGATGCTGGCCATTACTTTGAATCAGAATTATTTATGCTAAATGCTTCAGCACTGGCTATAAATTGTTTGTTTGACTGTGCAAAGAGATAAAATTGAGATTTTTTTTTTTTTTTTTTTTGCCAAAGTAGAAAAAAACAAAAACGTAACATAAAAGTAAAATCGAGTAAAATCAGTTTTATTTGTGTTTTTCACAATACACATTGTTCCAAAGCAGCTTTACAGAAAATCAGCTGTAATGTCTCAAAAACATAAATAAATCAACACTCCTGGAAGAATAATAAACAATTTCTATGGCTTGGTATCATTTAAAATTGTACAACTTAGTCCTGCTGTCCACATATGTGAACATAAATTTGTAGTAAACCTTTTTTTTATTTTTTTTTTTTATGTTTTTTAGGTGCTACTTAGGAAAATGTACACATCAGTCACACTTGGGTCTCAAGAGCCTGTGTGACAGATGATTGGAAAGGGATAGAAAAATAAGAGGGCTTGGTGATGTCAGACAAAAAAGTATGTTGTTTTAGAGAAGGACCAAATTATACAGTTTGATGCAAAAGACCTTTTTTTTATTTATTTATTTTTTTTTTTTATTTGGAACAATATGCACCAATGTATCATTCACAAAAAGACCAGGAATGTGTTAGTAATTTTGATTTCACGTTGACTAATATATATATATATATATATACATGGTACACTCAGAGAAATTTAACAGGAGGACTCAAAAGCGGGGAAATTTAGAAAGCCACAATGGACACTGCAAGATCTGCAGTAGAGTTACAGAATGATCCTTGCAGTAAATTGAGGAACAAATCAGTCACTCACATTCTCTGATCCCTCCTACTGTTGAGCCATAGAATGAAATGTCTGTACTGGAATACTATAGCAAATTGTCAAAGAATAGTCACAGAGCTCCCTTTTGGACAGGTGGGGCAATAGCACTTTCCCGCTTCCTTCCCTTGAAAGACTTTCTACCTTTTGAAGATGATTTAAAAGCGAACCTAGAATATTATGACATGTCCATTGTTGACATTTATTTGTTTGAGAATATTTGTCACTTGCTAAAAAAGAACTGTGTCACCATCTGTGGGGACGGAGGAAGTTATTTTGTATTCATGTACTCTTTATTTTTATATTTGTTTGCCTGCAAAATGCCATTTTTGACATACAAAGTGCACCATACTAACACCTTTATATTGTCTTCCTCAGTATGTCCTTCCTCCCTTTCTTTCTCTTCTCTCATGACTCCAACTTTCTGTCTGTTGTTATTATCTAACACCACCAGACTCAGAAGCTGTTTCTTAAGAACATTAAAGAGAAATGTGGTTATCACCACCCATGGCTGTGTTTGTGGGTGATTCTGTTTGGATTCTGTTTTCTACCTTATGCAAATGTACAGCATTTGAGGGAAAATACATACTGAAGCATAAAGATCATACAAAGTTTAAGAACGGAAATGATTACACAAGACTGAGCTTTTAGTTTCCAGGACCAAATTCAGTTACCCTTGAAACACTGCACTGTAAAAATCACATTGAATCATTCAGTTGATTTAAATTCTGAATCTAAAAGGCTGGCAAGATATCTCTCAACTGCATTCTCAACTGCATATTTCACCTATTCTCACACAGTGGAAATAATTAGATTTGATTTATATTTTTAAGCACAATTTCTTTAGAGATAACAGGACTCTTTTTTTAATATACAATAGACATACTTTATTGAGACCCAAATGGGAAATTTTATCACAAATTGATGGTAAAGCTAGAAACATACTCAAATTATGTAAACACAAACATTAATGCTTGGCCAATGCATTGCAAGTATTGTCTTTTGTACAGACTTTAATGTATATTCCTGCCTAACTTAACCATTTTACCTGAAGGAGAAAGCTAATCGTAAAAAAGACACGCTCTGCTATAACGCCTTTTGTGGCAACGCTGAAAATGCTATGCACACATCCCGTTGTGTTATGGATTAGTACGTGTGCAATGCTGTCTAAGAAGGACATTTCAGAGAACTATCCAGAGAAACACACATAAAGCAGAACAAAGCGACACTATTTGAGGACCAAAAATCTTTGACACTGAAGGTCAGGATCATTGTTAGTAGATCTTGTGAGGAAAAATTCAATTGTCTTCTTTTCCCCCTCGGCTCCTCATGAAAAGTGACCTGAGAGTTGGGATAAAATCTAGTTTTGTTTTCTCATTCACTTTAAACTTAGGGATGTCTGGGGGGAAAGAAGACTTTTATGCAAGACTACAGACAAGCCCTGATTAAATATTAGCAGTCTACAGCTTGTAATACAGTATGCTCATTTGGTCTCACTCTCTTTTCAAAGCACACACAGGCAACTGACCTTTTCTCGCTCTATACTCCTTATTCTCAAGTGAAACTAAAACGTTTGTGAAATTGAAGATATTTTAAGAGAGAGTGAGAGAGGGGAAGAGTCATGATTGTAAGTCAGCAAACAGTATGGTTATGTTTCGAATAGCATACTAACATACTACACTTAGTTTTATTGCAGTATATAGTATGTGTATTAGGAATGTCATAAAATATTAATACATTGATTACTGATCGGCACATTATTTTCTCAATACATTTTTGGGGCATCAATATATTAATATTAGCCAACATTTAAATTAGAAGCCTAATTTCTATTTAATGTAGTCTGGTGTATTAGCTTTGGGAGACCACAAGGGGGTGATAAAACATTTACTGTACTTAACACTGAAGGACCCGACAATGCGGAGCACGTGGCAGTCCAAAATTGTGAATATAGTCACCATACAAAAAAAACAAAAAGTTATAAAGGTTTTTGTACTTCTTCAAGAATTAACAGTGACATTGATGAATTTGCAGGTTAGTGTATGAAACTGGTGGAACTGCGCAAACTGAATGATTAGCAATAGCTACGTTTTGTTATGCTGTTTCTCTGTATGTAGCCTTGAATAGGTTTCATTCAAGCTGTCAAACCACAAAAAGAAATATTTGTATCTGAAAATACATTGTATAAGCTATATGAAAGATACACACAGTATTCACAATATATCATCCAGTGATGTCTAGAGTAAATAATCTATGTCCTTTGATAATGATTTGGGTCCATTTGGAAAACTATGCGAGTTGCACTCTGTGGTGATGCAGAATTCTGAGCAGCCTCCAGAGTCGTAGCTGGATGCCGCCAACATGATGGGGAGTGGTGGTGTGTGTACCTCCGTAGAAAATAATTGTTTCAAATGACAGAACGTGCTATGTCGTCTGTCAGACGCATCTGGTGTGCGATTCGCTTTAAAGGGATAGTTCACCCAAAAATTTTAATTCTCTCATCATTTACTCACCCTCATGATATCCCCGTATGACTTTCTTTCCTCTTCAGAACATGTTTAAACAAAAATAGAAAAATATTTGAACTCAGTTGATCCTTAAAATGCAATTGGATGGTGATCCGGCTTTTGAAGCTCTAAAAAGAACAGATATTCAGCATAAACATCATCAATACGACTCCAGCGGATATGATTGTGTGAAAAAAGACCAATATTTCAGTACTTTTTAACTACAATCCATCGCTTCCAGTAATCTTCACAAGAGCGCTGAATTCACGTGGTCTCTCGTGTGACATATTCGCTTTGCCATGCTACTGACGTAATCTTACGTTCTTCTCTCGGTTGAGACATCCAGGATAAGCACACAAACACACCATTGTGAGTAAGGAAACTGATACAAATACAGATATAAATCAAATCCAATGAAGCTTCTTTACAGTGTTCCTCCTACTCAGTTGTAAACAGCGCTGCTCTTCCGGGTACAACACACATGCATCAGTCCTTGCGTATCTCACATGCCAATGCGATTACGTCACGCGCATACTGATGCTGACCGGAAGCGGTGATTAAGAGTTAAAAAGTACTAAAATATTTATCTTTTTCGCACCAAAAGCAATCATGTCGCTTTAGAAGACATTAATTTAACCGCTGGAGTCGTATGGATGATGTTTATGCTGATTGTCTGTGATTTTTGGAGCTTCAAAAATCGTATCATCATTCACTTTCATTTTAAGGACCTACTGAGCTAAGTTATTTTTCTATTTTTCTTCAAATGTGTTCAGCAGAAGAAAGAAAGTCATACACACCTGGGATATCATGAGGGTGAGTAAGTGATGAAAGAAGTTTCGTTTCTGGGTGAACTAAACCTCTTAAGTTACTCTGCTGCTAACACTTTAGCAAAGATGTGTTAAAAAGTATGTATGGAGAGACAAAAACTACTGTGCAATGATTAGCCTTATTTATAAATAATAAATAACTGCTATAGATTGATAATCATCTTGAACATTTTCTGATTATCGATGCGTGAAAAAGCTTCGATCCCAAGCCTAATAAGTTTATGCATGTAATTTGCACAGCCTATACATACACTGTATTTTATTTTTATTAAGAGTTTTAAGCCTTACACCAAATGTACCAGCTCCAAAATTATTTTAAAATTACAAACTTTTATCTGAAGCAAAAGGGGGAAAAAAATATGAAAATCATAACAAAAAGAAAGATGACAGCTATACTGAATACTGTGCAGTATAAACTGTATGCTGTCTACTGTATACTGCCTAATATTTTTATATTCCTGTAATAAAACAATTTGGATCCAGGATCAGCTCCCTGTTTCAAATGGTGTGTACCAGTGTCAGAAATGAACTTTTACATACCGGAATCACCCACTCTAAAAATGTTTTTTTTTTTTTTTTTTGCGTTTCTTCAAAAAAGACACTGGCCACCACTTTTGTATACCTCATTCCCTATATACTCTGGTTTCTCACTGAGGCCTCTCTGTCAGCACAATGCATGTTTAATTAAACGCAGCAAGTATTCTGCAAATTAAAATGAGGGATGACATAGAGGTGAAGGAGTGCCCCTCATGGTGCCCGACACATAATGGGTGGAAGGAAGGATGGAGGAAGGCAAGAAAAGAGAGGTACATGAGGAAATAAAAGTGCTCCCATGTTTATTCTGTCTACCTTACGAATCCCTCTCTCCCTCCATCCCCCCTCCTCCATGAGTCCTTGCCTCCCAGATCAATCATAAATCAAATGTCGCCTGTACTCCTAAAGCTCTTACTTTCTATAATCCTTTTATCCTGCTTATTTAGTCATTCAATAGTTTCCTTCTGAGTCCAAGGACACCTGGCAGCATGACGAGGTCTGACAAGAGGAGAAGAGAAAAAAATAGACTGAATGAAAAGGGGAAAAAAACGAAAAGAAACTGAGATGGTGACACATGGGTGAGATGACAGCACCTCCGACAGGTAGGGGAAAGTATTACATAACCAAAAATTAAGTATTTAAGAGCAAGTCAAACTAAAATAAAGTAAAATTACCTTTAATTTGTTTCTGTGACTTTCATGCAAAGTTGACACAGAACAGCACTATGGACTTATTATAGAGAAAACCTCCCTGGAGCACAAAGGGGTCAAATGCCTCAGACAATAGAGCACAATAGAGTAAAAATCTTATTCCCATTTTGATTTTTAATAGTAACATACAGAGTAAGCCTTTCAAGACAGACTTACCAAAAGTTTTATATACAAGGAGTCAAAAGACTGTGTTATTTCAGTATGAACTTTAAAATTTTAAAGTAAACATTTTAATTTTGTATTTATAATATATATATATATATATATATATATATATATATATATATATATATATATATATATATATATAATTGCAGAATTATCATTAGTAGGCCTACAACCATGTAAACTACCAATAATCTTTAAGAGAGATCCACCAATCAGATGAGTTGCTGTTACCAAGAAAACGGGAATCATGGCAAAATAGTGCAACAGTTAACAACCACTCCTAAGAAGTATTAAGAACGATGAAATTGAGTCTCACAACACTCTCAGACAACTTATATGTTTGTTTGTATTTGAATATTTTGCAATAAACTTCCACTAAATTGTATTTTACACTTATGGTCAAAGACTTGAAGTCATATGGTTAGATTGTACAGTACCATCACTGCTGATTTCGATTACGTCATTTGCAATGCTTCATGGCAGAGTAGATTTGATTAAGTAGTCTTGTGCCTTTAACTATTTTTCCAGTTTCAAATAAATTTTTGTTTGAAATAATTGTTATAATGTTGTATAAGCACTGGTTAAATTAAGGCATAGAACTCTATCAAAGGCTTTTTTTTAAATGCCTATGTAGAAAATAAATGGGAAGAATACTTCCACAACCAAAGCCGCTGAGAGAGGACACAAAGAAACCCCCAACCTTCCTGTTACCAGCCTTGAGACTAAACCACAACACTGTGCCACCCCCAGAATGTGACTTCCAGCAGTTTTGAGGTACACCTTTAAGCAAATATATAACCACTCTTTGATTATACCTATAAAACTAACATCATTTAACTAATACACTACTCATAATACCAGCACTGTAGTCCTTCCATGTTTGTAGTACACCCATGCTGAGAACTTTAAAAAGTGTCATCTGAAAAGCTCTTACAGAATTCCCAGAGCTCCATTATGCGACATGAGCTCTATGACTCTCGATTTGAACGTATGACTCCAGAACTCTCGATTTGATCCTCCTCTCTTAGTACTTCTAAATCCACCATGCTGTCAAGTCAAAGCAACGCTTAACACAGAGAGAGAGAGAGAGAGAGACAGAGACAGAGACAGAGACAGAGAGACCAAAAGAAAAAACGAGAGCGCAAATCTCCGCCATCGTCTTTGTAAGACAACTGTGATGAAGTGGAGTTGGATGCAATCAATCACTGATGCAGCGCTTCAGTCACTCAGGTCATCACAAGCACTGACTGCGAGAAAATCAGTGAGACGCATGAAAACAAAACTAGCACTAGAAGTGTTTTTTTGCATGCATCTCTTGGTTTAGACGGTTGTCACTTCAGTAACCTTTTTAATCTCTTACTGGGGAATTTTTCTGTCTCTTAGATTAGTGTGCTGCCCAATTACTCAACTTTGTTCTATATGAAAGGAGAAAGATAGAGATAGACTAGCTAAAATGTGTAATTTCTACGCCATGAGTGCCACAAAATGGAACTGAAAAATAATGATTTTTTTTACTATTTGAGCTGTAAAGTTGTTTAAATCGTAATTTTTATAGTCGTTTTAGGGTGGTTTGTAGACATTACCGTATCTTGGCAACGCAGTTGTAAAATTGGCTGTAACTTTACACGGAAAAGGTTAGTAGGCTATTTTATCACACTTAAATCGTGTTAACACGCATATTGTGTGTCTTTTGGCTATACTTATGAAATAGTGAGTATTTTAACATTCACAAATTGGCCTCGTTCACTTCCATGTAACAAAAGATTAAAAAAAAAAAATTAAAGAAAAGGAGGGGGCAGTCAAAATTATTTTTTGTGGTAATTATTATTATGCCACAAATGCTGTCGATTGAGCTTAACTTAATTGAGCTCAACGTATCAATCTTAACTGTGCAAAACATTATGTTTGCCGACAGCTCATAAAGTCAGTTCAGTGATTCAAAATTTCAAATCCTTAGTTAGCTGTCTTAATCAAGTCCAGACACATGAGCTTCAGATGTGAGAAAACTGGATGTGTTTTATTCCAGTTAAAGCAACTCTTCATACTTTGCATAAGTCGCCCAACTGACCACATTCATTTGTTTACAGAAAGGATGAAGAATGGCCCATATCAGCATCCTCATTACTATTCATATATCAGAAGAAATGGTATTACTGATTAAGGCAATGTTCAAAGATTCATTTTCCATAGTTGTATGATTATTAGAATAAGAACAGTAATCAGAAATATTCCATCTGTTCCAGATCCTCCTGGAACCTCTCAGTCTGTGTCAGAACCTGCCCAGGGGCTCCACGGTTAGCAGATTGTTTTGTGTTTTGAATCTAGACCAAAATCTGATATAGCCCAAAGCAGCCGGCAGTGAACACTGCTGATCCACCGCATTTTTACTTGGCAGAAACACAAAACAGCCTCGGTTTGATTTAACAGCTGTGTTCTACAAAAACAACAAAAATGGATTTAAAAAATATGATGGCCGAAATGTCTAAAACTCCAAGATATATAAGAACCAAGACTGAATAAAACTAATGCAAATGAAATATCAACAACAGGGGTGTAAATACATTCTTTGACAACGATTTAATTACAATTATTTACCAAATGATGCAATGCATCATAAAACCTGAAATTTTATTACAATTCGTTTTGATTACTTGGACACCATTAAATATTTTCAAGTTGAAGACATAGCGTAGCCTACTCGCATAATACAACGTACAATGGGTATAGTTATAGTCACTATAATTTTCAAATTCAGCAATCAATTCATTGAATTTTCATTGTCAGTTCGATGCATTGCAATGCATTAGTGCATTTTTACTTCAATAGCAACTTATCCTTATTCCACTACCAAGTGTGTCTTTCTGTCTCAAAACGTATGTTGAAAAATAAATAAAAAAAAAATTTACAAAGATTACAACTTGATGTGCCCGTCAAGGTGCTTTATAAGATGACACAAGTCTCCATGGATCAAACAAGATTACAGTGAATTTTTCATCTCTATCCTACTTTTCTCTCCTACTAAAACATTGGACCGACTAGTTGTTTTTCCATTTCCCATCTTGCATGGTAGGCACCCAATGCAAGGATGAGGCTATAATCTTTTGGCTCATTCTTTAACATAAAAAAAGAAAAGTCTTTGAGGAGAATAAAGCCCTGAATAAGTGAAACATTTAAAGTATTCCGTTCATGTCTAAGTAAAATGGAATGTGTGATTAAGACTAGCTCATTAGCCAAGAATCCAAACCGTTTCTCAAAACCACAGATAAAAGGAGAAACAACCCTAATTAGTTGACAACCGACAACATTAGAGCCATATATAACAAAGAAGTACAAATTGGAATGTCCTTATAGAAAAGAAATTAAGAAAATACCTCACGTCTTATTTTTCACATCAATATATTTATTTTTCCTTTGAAGAAAAACTCACATTTTCTCCTTTTTAGATAAGTCAAAACAACTTATGAACTTGTCAAAACATTGCAGCTGAGCTCATCTACAGTCAGGCAGCTAACTTTTACATGTGTAACCAATTTTGGGAAGACAAAAAAGTTCTAAAACAAGGACATTTATTTAAATCTATTGGGCAATTATGTATCTTACTAAAGACACTTTGGAGTCTTACTAAATTTCAGCAGCACTCATTAAGGAGTACGTAACACATTCAAACAATAATGATCAAATGAGTGAGAAAGTGCCTTCATAATAGCATTTGGGGAAGTTGTTTCAGAGATGGCTAAATGAAGTTGTGAGAGTGAACAGAAAGGGTGAGAGATGAAAGGAAGGCAGAAGCAGTTTATTTTTAATCTGTGAAGATAGCACTCTGATTAGAGAGCAGCCCCATTAGGTTATATGAGGCACATCTATAGAACTGTTCTCAGACTTTAAACACAACAGTGTACCAGAGACAGATTACAGTTACAGACTGATGTCTTCTAGGTTGACAATATTTGCAGTATTTGACCAATGATGTAGAGGCTAGTGTGTTAAAACTCTTGCTTTTATACTAATGTTGCACATGCTGGCATTAGCTAAATAATAATAATTGTAATAAAAATCTATTGATTCCATTGCAAAACAAAAGTTATTTGCAGAGAATCCTCTTCTTATCAAGAACCATTTTCCCCTGTATATGGCTCTGGGGTTCTTGTTACAAACATACTCTATATAACATACTTTATATAACATATCTGTAAATATGTTATATGTTACATAATTGGTACTTCAGGTAAGTGTATTGGTTTCTGGGTTCTTCAAAGTACCAATACATTTTTTAAATAACTAGAAAATAAATAGTTTTTGTGGAACTTCAAAAGTTGCTCTTATGGCGTTAGGCAGTAAGATCCTTTTTTGTTCTTACAGGAGCTTTATTTTTTATAATGTAGGGAGATTTAAAGAACTTTTCAGTGAAGATGTAATCACACAGATGTTAAAAATAAAGATCAAACTCAGACACAAAAGAACCCACAGCAAAGGAAAGCCTTGAGAAGACAAGGAACAAACATGTAACATATGGGTTTTTGAAAAGAAAGATATACAGACATATAAAGAGACTATATTTGACAGAAAAAAACTCCCTGCTTTTTCTGACTTCATTTACACTTTAAATACACCTAAGAACAGTAAAGGAGAGAAAATATACATTTCTTGTTTGCACAGGTAAACATGCACGAGTTGACAGAGCACTGTGTTGACAACAGCTGTACATCAAATTCGGATAAGACTTAAACTGTAACAGATAGCACCATTAGAAATGATGACAGCGTTAAATCAGGGAGCAAAACCACCAGTAGTTCCCATCACCTAAACCACATGCCCACAAGTGGCCCTTCTTCCAAAAGTGTACAAAAATTCACTTATGAGCCTATAAAATTACATGCTTGTATGTTCAAGTTCTAAAGGGTGGGGATGAAACACATCCTTGATATATCTTCAACCTCAAGCCTCTCTCAATCTCTTTGACCCAGTTCCTCAGGGTCCACTATTGTCACGGTTACAGTGGTCTTTAGATCAGTGATATATGTTTCAGACATCAGTGGTCCAAAAAAAAAAAAAAAACAAACAGCTTCAGCCAAAGTCTAGTCTACTTAAAACGGTCATATTTTCAAGCAGAATCTATTTTTTCTTACCGTACACTGTAACTTTCAGAACTTTCTCAAATTATTGAAATTATCATGCAAAACCAACTCATTATGAACTTCCGCATCTTTTTGATGTCAGGCAGAGGAATACATCAACATAACCACCCACATTTGACGGTAAATGAATATAACTTAACTTTAATACAAGTTAAGGTCCATCGACAGCATTTGTGGCATAATGGCAAATGTGGAAAAGAATAGAACAGTTTTTACAATGTTTTTTCTTAATGTTTTTAATCTGACAGGGACAATGCATTGTCACTGTAAAAATTTAAATTGAATCAATTAATTAAAATTTCCATGTTTAGGGGCCTGGGTAGCTCAGCAAGTAAAGACGCTGACTACCACACATGGAGTCACAAGTTCGAATCCAGGGCGTGCTGAGTGACTCCGAGTGTAGAGTCACGTTGGGTTAACCTCCTCGTGGTCGCTATAATGTGGTTCTCGCTCTCGTTGGGGCGCGTGGTGAGTTGTGTTTGGATGCCGCGGAGAATAGTGTGAGCCTCCACACACGCTAGGTCTGACGGTCTCAGATGTGGAAGCAACTAAGATTCGTCCTCCACCACCCGGATTGAGGCGAGTCACTATGCCATCAGAAGGACCTAGAGCACACTGGGAATTGGGCATGCCAAATTGGGGAGAAAAGGGGAGAAAATACAAAAAAAAAAAAAAATGTTTAAAATTCCATAGAACTCAGCTCTCTAAACTGCAATATGCAGATTCTATAGAAAGGGTATGTGGTACAGTAATCTTAGCCTCAGGTGGAACGCCCATGTACTGCCCACAGTCCATTCCCCAACTGTTTGATGCATATTGCATGCAAAATAGGCTGCTAAAGTCAAAAGTCTGGCTGTGCAAATCTACAGTGAACCAGGACCACAAGGAGTTGGATAATATAAGGTATAGTATTTTAAGCACT
Source organism: Myxocyprinus asiaticus (assembly GCF_019703515.2). NCBI lineage: Eukaryota > Metazoa > Chordata > Actinopteri > Cypriniformes > Catostomidae > Myxocyprinus > Myxocyprinus asiaticus. The sequence goes on along the minus strand of NC_059385.1, from coordinate 9,632,208 downwards.
CTCGGATACTCTTGGGTTTGAAAATACAACCCTCTACACACCATTACCTCCATCCATTACTATATTTAAACACAAAGTGGAAGAAATGTGTGCCTGGTTGCACAGAATTTAATGAGGTGCCTTCTCAAGAAAGGGACGAGAAATCAAGAGGTACCTTTCTTAAGACATTATGTTATGCAGTTGTGACTTTACAAGCATGCAGATTAGCATATAGAGAGCAGAGAAGATGAACAAACAGGGAGAGTGTGAAAAAGAACAAAAAGTTCACGAAGACCAGAGGGCAGAGATGGTTACCGTGACAGCCTTCCATCTCGTCAAACAGCGTCAAGCACAAAACCGATCAGTCTCGTCAATTTTAGATGCAAGTGTATATTTGTGCAGCGCCACTGAAAACTGGAGGGGCGTTGTGTGACGCAAACACAGCAGGGGTGGTTGACTCACTCTGACAGCACACTGACATACTCTGGAATCTCATACTCTTGTAATACCAAAATAGACCTCCAAATTAAAACTAAATTATGATACTCTGCAGGGCTGGGTTATATATGTATAAAAAAGAAAGTTATGTCTTGATATTTTTCAGCCATTTTACAAGATTCAATCACAATATTTACAGTATGTATTGCTCTGAAATGGCTTAAACTTACACACTGCACTTGCACTATGCAAGTTTAAAAATGTATTTTTGATAGACTTTTTCAGCCTGTTTGATATTCAGTGTGCAGACAGCGTCTCTTGTGGATTTTGGATATAATTTTTTGTCTCTACACACCTGAATTTATACAGGTCTTGTTTGAGCACAACAATTCCTTCTACAGCCAAAATGGTTTAAAATACTTAAAAAAAATCTGGTTTAAAATAAGACCATTACACTGTTTTTCACTAAATAAACAAAAGAAAAACATAAAAAAAATTTAAAAAAAAAAAAGTCATGCAGATGCTGATAATGCAACTCATAATTCTGAACTGAGTAAATGAAATGGACAGTTTAAAATGGTTCACATACAGTATTAACTCTCTACTGAAATTATAAATAAATAAAAATACTCAACACTCAAGCAACTTTTGATGTTATTATTTTCTCCTTCATAGGGGCACACTGAAGTCCAGGGGCCACAAGATTTTTTAAAATTTAGTTTATTAAAATGTTTTATATATGTATATTGGTCTAATTTTGAATATGCAGCTATGAAGACAGACAGCTGATGACAAAATATTTAACCCTGCTTTCTTTTTAAAGACCTGTAGGCAATAGCGTGCATGCGCACACATGCGACACACACACAGAGAAATTATGTTGACAGGCACACACACAAAATAATTTCCTTCTGACAAGCAAGGCCAAAACTTTAGACCATCAACTTCTTTTACTTGCAAAAAGATCCACATAAAATCTACCTGAAATCATGCTGGAATATTTAAAGGCCTCAATCTCTGGGAAGCAGGGCTGGACCCTTGAGAAAAGCTAATCCTCTTTACGCGGTGTGACACGTTAAGGTTCAGGTATGGATAGGAGGAGACAGAGAGCAGTGACATGCTTCAGGTAGGCTTTTATTTTCTGCCATCAACACTGTGTGCACTCTTCTCGGTGCTTTTCTTAGTTCAATCAGTTCAGTGTAACAAAAACTCTCAGTCAACATAAACTTCTTGAAATCTTCAGCTGCACAACACTTAAACAATAGCACACTCAATAAGACACGCCAGTCACTGCACACTCGTGTCGTTCTCTCTCTCCCTTCTCTGGTGTGTTTGGCTGCTTTTAAGTGCTCTCTCCGCCATCACTGTAATGAGAAACAGCTGTTGGAAATTATGCCAACCAGCTTGACGAGCCACACCACTCCCTCTCTCCCGCAAACAGACACACGACCACGCCCCCATCCCTACACGAGGTTTCATCGGCTGAGCCAGATTCATTCTAAACATTTCAGACAGGCTGGTACTATGACTCATCATTACTGGCAGAGGAAGGGGAAAACATTTAACAGAACAGCCTGCAGCAGAGGGCATGAACGCATTTAGCAGAATAACCCTCAGGACAGCTACAGTACTGATTTACAGACTTGTCGATTAGTGAGGTTTACAAGTTTATCTAGATTTTTTTAAATGTACATTTTGTTTTTATATTTTTTAGAGGCGGTGCTGTAATTAGCATGCTATGCTTTAGCTGTTCAACAGTAAAATCCTTCCGGAAAACGTGCTTCTTTAAATTAATTCCCTTTGAAGAACCACTGTTCAGAGTCATACACATTAAGACAGACGTCTTCAGCCACCATGACTTGCATTTTAAGACAACAGTCAAGTTAATAATAGTCCAACTTTCAAAAACAGGTCTTGAGTACCTGCATTCTGTTTCACTCTGTTGCACTCCTTCCAGCTGTTTTTGGATGTATCTGTGAGGAGGAGGAGGGTGTAGCCAGGCTGTAACGATGGACGCCTGCCGCTGAATCAGCCCAATCAGTGGGAGAGGGATAAGGAGGAGCCAGGACGCCAGTTCGGGAGAGTGAGAGACACACGCGGCCGCTGTGTATGTGTGTTTATGTTTGTTTAAGCTCACTTATGTAATTAAAGTTTCATTGACTGCTCAGCCAGTTCCCGCCTCATCCTTGCCATCCTTACCCATTACATTGGTGCCGAAACCCAGGAAGGAGGAGGGACGCACTGTCGTGGAGTTCTCTGAGCTGCCGTCCACCAGGAGAGGAGCCACTGCCGGCCGCTGGGAGTCAGAGGAACTGCTGCCGTCCGCCAGGAAGGGGAGGAGCCATTCTGTCCGCCAGGGGTCGGAGGCCTCGCTGCCGTCCGCCAGGGGAGGAGGAGTGGCTGAGGACCAGGTGACAGGGTGTCTGGGGATCAGCGAGCGAGTTTTTCTCTCTCTCTCGTCTATCTCTCTCTCTGTCTCTCCCCTTCACTCTTTCCCTCTCCCCTCTACCTCCCTTTATCTCTCCCAGGGCTCCAGAGAGGCGGGGAAGACCTACCGGCAGAACGACAGCCGGAAGGGCAACACCTTTGCTCCAGGAAGGGAGGGGAGGGGAGTACGTAATGCCGGAGGTTTCCCCGGCCTGAGTCGGGCGGTTGAGGAGCGTGACGAGCAGAAGGGCGTGGCCAAACCGTGAGGATGCACGCCTGGCCCTGAATTGTTCTAATCACCCGGGAGGGGGAAAAGACGAGCCGGAGGTGCCAGATCGAGAGAGAGAGAGACACACATGTGTGCATGTCTGTGTGTTTTATGTTATGTTTTAGTTGATTTATGTAATTAAAAGTGTCATTGACTGCTCAGCTGGTTCCCACCTCCTCTAGGCCCATCCTTACCCGTTACAGTATCTTATGCAAACGTCCCCAAGAAAATACATCTGATTGGAGTCAGGCAAACCAGAAACCATTAGCTTCCTTAAAACCGATTAGTCACCTAGTCATTCAGACAACTCACTAGTCGATTAGTCGATTTTGAAAATATGTAGTTTTGCACATCAGCTCTAAGTGTGGCTCATGTCTGGAGACTTCCTGTCAAAATGGACTACTTCAAGACATTCGCACACCTACACACACAATATCTGTGTCTCAAAACGGATTTCTGTCATACCTTGGTCTAGCAGTAATTGACAGTGGCCAGAGGCCCTTGGTGAATGTCCACTTCAACACTCTTTGTTTTCTGTTATGCTGTCAAGTTTGTTGGAAAGAGGGTTACCTGCTGATGTCTCGGACTAAAACGAGAGTGGCGATGATTCAGCATGGCATGTCATTTAAATTTGTGGCTCTTGAGGCCTGCTTCAGTGAGCTCAGGTAGAAGACTAGTATAACAGTGTGCTTTTGGTGGTATGTAATGACAGCTTTTGTAAGTCTTTAGCCACAGACTTAAGCTACAACACTAATTCAGCTATCAGACAATAAGGTCATTTTCCTCTGAGGGAAAAGAGACATCAGAAAGGATCTTGATTTGAGAAACAACAGGAAGGGACATGAGGGACAAAGAATGTGGGTGAATCTCACGAAAACATGTCTGGGTCATTTTGCATCAAGATAATGGAGGCTGTTTTTAGGACCAATACGATTTTTTGCATTGTGACATTATATTTATGCGAAAAAACCTTATTCACAGAATGGCATATTTAATTTTTTACATGAATAAAAACGAGGCTGTGAGGGATTGACTTACAGTCTCTTCAATGGCATGCACTGTATAAAGCTGTTTAAAGCTTGTAGTTCACATATCATTTTCCACAACTCGTGTTTTCACGAGTTTAGTAGAGTTTTTTGTCTACTAAATTTATTTTTTTCAAATTTTTTTGTTGTTTGTTTTGTCAGCGGAGTGATCAAAAACACTTTAAACAACAGTAAAACCCACTGAAGAGATTGTAAATCTATTCCTCAGCCTCGTTGTTAGGATTAGAAAAAAGATAGATTTTTCGATGCATAGTTATCTTCATCTGAACAATCTCGATATTGATTCTTAAATTCTTAGATCGATCTTTTACTATATGCGAAAATTTCTACAAATAAGAGACCAGATTTCGCACTATAAATGTCTATGATTATCCACTGTCATCAATGTTCAGATTTCACTCACCAGTGAATGAGTGGCAAATCGGCTAAGAAGCTTAGCATCATTTCACAGCATGTTATGTGTGTCCAGACTCCAAATCCATTTGTCATCGAATAATGACTCTTTTAATATTGTGTCTGTTCTTTACAGTCAATTGTTGATCAAAAACAACAAAACATAAACATTTAATTCGTATCATGTATAGCACGGATGATGTAAAGGAGCCATTTGAGTCCTCTCTTGTTAATATGCGCTTATTACAGAACTGCTGCTTTCTAGAAATTAGTTAAAAAACTTGTAAATAGTACAAATTATGCATTAAACAATAAACATGTAACAAAATATATGTAATATAATATCATATTTATTTATGGAATGCATGGACTAGTACATTTTTAAAAAGCTAAAATGTGACCAAAATGATGAAAAACAAATAAAATATAATTTGTGAAATTACATAAAAATATGTAAATATGTATGTAAAAAATATGTAAAAAAAAATTTCTTTCATATGTAAGCGAAATGGACATTATAAATTAAATTTACCCATATGAATCGATATAGAATTGAAATCAGAATCGAATCAAATCAGGAAATCTGTATCAGTACCCAGCCCTATTCATTATCATTCCCTTTAAATCCTTTAAGCACATTGTACACTCAAATTCTCATTAGCGTAATGCATCTGGACTTTTTATTTTTACTTATTCATAAAAATAAAAAAAAATAGTAATTGTACTAAAATAGGCTTCATTTCCATCAAAATATAGTATATAGTTCTATATAGTACAGTATAGTGTGTATACTATTGAAGGAGTTCCCATATATAATGATGCCTGTTTTTGCTTCACTATTTGTTCCAATGAATCCATTAATAATTTGGTTTTGTAAAGAAATTCATAGATAGGTACAATTTAAATTAAATTCAGTCAAGATTGTCTATATTTTAGTGTAGTCTTTTGATTTTGGGAAGAAATATGACCCAGACACGTTCTTGACAGGTTTCCTGAGGTGGACCCATGTGATAAAATTTACACAAACATGTTTACTCTCGCCGTCTTGTTTATGCACTATTCATGCAAAACCTTTTGAACTTCTTGTCACAGAGGAACTGTCAAAAGCATGACAATCTCAACAGGCGGATCCACCTCCCCCCACCCCCCTCTACTCTCAGTACACACAGGTTTTTGAAACTTACTTCAGAGCGCAATGTAAGTCTTTAAAGAAAATTCACTGAAGCATCCAAAAGGCATTCAAAACAGCAGGGGGCTTCTCAAACAAGCACCACATTGAACAAAGATGTCTTCATGGCCACGAAAAGCCACAAAGAGTCGCTTGCTCTGCTTGTACTGCAGTGGGCTTCAATGGCAGAGTCTGCAGATAGAGTTTCACTGAAGTTGGGAAGTTTGCTCATTGATGAAAAAAAGACTCCACCGTTAGGACATAATTCAATGGAGCACTAAAGTCGCAACTCAAAACCCACGACATGGACAAACAAAAAAAGAACTTAGAAATCACCATTCCACACATAAGACATTTGGATATTTTGTTAGAACCACTGCTTTTTTTATTATGGTCGCTATATACAATTGACTGTAGTCCTAGACAACCGATTTCCAACATAGCTGCACTAGATTTATCTCTCTCATCACTCTAAGGTCTCTTAATTTCCATTAAAATAAAAATGTCATGTCCACTTATTGCGAAAAAAGAAAAACACTGATAACCCTTTCTGGGTTTATTAATGACTGAGTGACTGTACATTATCCCAACTTACTGTATTTGAACAGAAACAATTATGTCATCTTATTTGTTAAATAAATGTTTTACATTTACAGGATTGTATTTTTCATTGTGCATTGAATTATGCAGCATTTATAATTCAGATAATGGACTGTTACTGAAAAATGGCTTTAGAATTTTACTTGAGCATTGCCGACTGTAAAACATAATTACTGGCTACAGTTTCTGATACTCAATTTCAAAATCAGTGCTTGGATTCAAAGATTAAATGAGAAACAATGTCTGTAGGGTTAGTGCTGAATCAGGCCATTTGAGGAAATATACAACAATAAACATGTCAATGTAAGAATAATTCATTAAAGCTCACTGTTATCGTCATCCCACACACTCAGACATGAATACACTCATGCTAATTTACCATAAGCCTTTTTAATATGCCTATTATATCACCTTTTTGAGTGTGCGTATACATCTTGAGTGATGGTTTGAGAATGTGTGTCTGTGTTTTTCAATTTAAATAAAAAAAACTTTAAAATGCCTCATAAAGTAAATGGAATATAAAATGGACTTTTCTGTCAATTGAATAGGTCATTACACTGAAAGCCCTTTTGAGCCAGTACATTTTTGGCTATTACTTTCAGTTGAACTCAGTGGCAATTTTAGGGGGTGGCCTGTGGTGGCCTGGGCCACCCCTGAAATCTCATTGGCCACCCTGTGGCCACCCCAGAACTGATTGGTAGTTCATCATGTTCATCAACACAAGAACGAAGAACCAATAGAAACACCTGTCAATCAAAGATGACATCTCAGGTCATTTGTTGATTTAAAGCCACACTGACCCAGGGTCAGTTTTATATTTCTGACCATTATAGTAGTGGTGGGACTGAAGCTGTGTGAGCTGATCTTTGATCAGTGGGGGGAGGGGCAGGCCGCGGGTGGCCAGGCAGGTGCCGCAGGTCGCAGGCAGAGGGCGCCAGGTCTGGAGTATAATGGTCAGTCAGAAGCACCAAGCTGACTCGAGCTAGCGTCTACCTCCAACTTCCAATGAGTTGACGATGTTGATTTGTGGTCAAAAAGAAAGCTGTTATTTGAGAGGTATGTTCATCTAATCTAACGTTTAATTTATCCCGAATTTCCATGTGAATGTGAAAACATTTTTTCATTGTTACAGTAGCTAGGTTAAAGAGTAAGCTAGACCCTACACCACATTCAGCATGTTATCTTTATATTGACATGAAATATGAAATGCCATGTTTTCTGATTTAATGACGGTGAGGTGATGAGGTGTGTAAAGCATTTTACAGATGTATATGTTCAATAGCTAAAGTTATATATATATGGCTAACCTGTGTGTGAAATGGAAGGGTTTGTGCTGTGACTGTACTTTAAATCTTTACATGAGTTATTTATGAGCTCTTTATGTGTATTATTGGTCAGTCAGACCAATAAAATCTTCAAAGTTTTTATATCTTATTTGACATTTTAAATATGCAGAGGCAGGGCAAATTGCACTTAAATGCCGCAAATGATTTGACTAACTATTTTATTTGGTAATATTCAAAGTAATTGAAGCTATCAGAACATGTGGAAAATAAACCTGAGTAGACACTGTAAATAGAGTTTTGTTTTTTTACTGTATTCAGAGCTCAATCTGCAATTTTGGGGTTTCCAGACAGACACCTATAAGCCCTCGTAGCCAATTTCACACACTGATTTGTACCCAATTTAACAATATTTCTGCTGGACAGTGCAGTTATAGCTAATAAATGAATGAATAAATTATTGATTGAATTGCGCCTCAATCAGTTATCACCTGTAATTGTATCTTTTTATGATTATACACTATACCTGATGTTATACGCAGATTAATTCTCTACAATGAGAATAGCTCTTAAAAATGTGTAACTGACTTTTCCTAAACAATTACTGATTTAAAAATGGATGTTAAAATAACCAGAGATTCCCAGAAACTGTAATAGGTTGAAATAGAACAGGAATAGAAAACTGTCAAATGTCAAAACAACAGTCTGATATTGAATACAAACAATTCAGTGAATGCTAACATGAGTTTAAGAATTCATTTATTCTACATGTGTAGATGTTGAAGCAAAGCAATGCAATATTTACACATTTTGATCATGTGCCATCCATAAAGGTTCTCCCAGTATCGCCACCCCACACTAGGTCTGTGCCCCATCTTGGCCACCCCAGTAAAAATGTCCTGGATACGCCACTGGTTGAACTCGACTGAACACCAGCCAACAACTCAGAAGTTTATTGTCAATGAACAAGAGTTACAGTTTGAGCTAGTATGTTGCATACTTTGCACTGAGAATTTTCATATCAAATCAAAGAGTTGCCAATCCTATCAAAAATGCAGACAAAAAATCTAAACATTTGAAACAAAAATTGAACCCGACACATATCAAAAACTCTCATTATTTTCACCAGCAGACATTTGTTTGACATTTTTTATTGGTACAAGTAATGAAATGAATGAAGTCGTCTCCAGGGTGACAATCAGTCACTGTTCATAAATGCTTAACAAAAGAAAGGTGATGGCAGCCAGTCCAAAGAAAATCCAATTAAAAGTTCTTCAGAGACTCAGAGCTCAGGCTCTACATTAAAATCTTACATGAAGCTGCTCATGAGGTTGTTAGGAGGTTATTACATGTCAGGAGATTATTACACCTCTACATTACCACTCTACTGTCATTAATATTATAAATATGGATCATACTCATAACAGGTACATATATTCCAGGGACCCTCATCTCTGTGCCCTTGAACAGGACTGTTGAACCCCATACACATGAGTATGTGCATCCAAGCCAATAGAAAGGTATTGGTCATTCCTGTCATGCAGAATCTTTTGAACTCTCTAAGTTTAAAAAAATGAATATGCTGGGACCTGTGTATCTCTGCGAGTATTGATGCTGACTACCACCCCTGGAGTTGTGAGTTCGAATCCAGGGTGTGCTGAGTGACTCCAGCCAGGTCTCCTAAACAACCAAATTGGCCCGGTTGCTAAGGAGGGTAGTAAGTTGTGCGTGTGGTAAGTTGTGCGTGGATCGCGGAGAGTAGCATGAGGCTCCACAAGCAGAGTCTCCGTGGTGTCATGCACGACAAGCCACGTGATAAAATGCACGCCTTGACGGTCTCAGAAGCGGAGGCAACTGAGACTTGTCCTCCACCACCCGGATTGAGGTGAGTAAACACACCACCATGAGGACCTACTAAGTAATGGGAATTGGGCATTCCGAATTGGGAGAAAAGGATATGCTTGTGTTGTAATTTAAGGATGTGCTTTAAGACATATAAGGGATATTTTCCACTATAACAAACTAAAATGCACTGTGAATGCCATTTCGTGTCGTCTTTAAACATTCCAATATCAGCAATTACATTTACAAATCTTGCTACTGGTAATCCTGCAGTATAATAGGATATTATATGTCTTTGCAAAGCATGAGACAACAACAGTGGTATTGCACTTGATGGGTAAAGTGAAAATGTGGAACAGGGCACTTCCAATCCAAGATTTCATCCAAGTGTTGGCAACTCACAAAAACAAACAAACCACAAACCTTGGAGGGCTGCACTGGCTCATCACCTGATCTTGGCCTTGGCCATTTTGACTGTCAGCGTTTCTTGAGTCTCAGTTTTAAATGAAGTGGCACTGCAGTAAGTGCAAGCATGAGTGGCACAACCCGAGTCTAGAGAGAGGAATAAAGAAAGAGAGTGAGTTATTATAAGTAAAATGTCCCTTTTTTATCTGTCTTTCACAGTACATCACTTTAAAAGTCATGATTCTATTCAGTGGCTTTACTTGAACAGTTTAATTAGGGTGGCAGGGCTGGGCCTGGGTGTGCTTATAGTGGGATAATTTTATTAAATCTTAAATATCCACATATATAATTCATAGGAAAGAACTAAAATTTAGGAGAAAATTATCCTCAATGAACAACTAGGGAGAAGGAAGATAGGAAGGAAGGAAGGAACCAAAATAAAGGGGAAAACATCCTAAATTAACAATTAGGAGGGAAGGAAGGAAGAATGGAAGGGAGGGCGGGAGGAACCAAAGAAGAAAAACTTCCTCAATTAACAATTATGAAGGAAAGAATGAAGGAAGAAGAGAATGGAAGGAAGGGTGGGAGGGATGTAGGAAGGAGGGAGGGAGGAAGCAACCAAAACAGAGAAGAAAAACTTCCTCAATTAACAATAAAGGAAGAAAGGAAGGGAAGAAAGAAACCAAAATAGAGGGGAAAACCTCCTCAATTAACAATTATGAAGGAAGGAAGGAGGGAGGAACCAAAACAGAGTGGAAAAACTACCTCAATTAATAATTAGGAAGGAAAGGAGGAAGGAACCAAAATAAAGGGGGAAAACATCCTAAATTAACATTTAAGAAGGAAGGAAGGGAGGGTCCTGAGGGGTCGGGTGCTCTTGGTTTCAGCTGACAAACCCTTTACCACAATGGTTCCTCTACAAAACATGTAAAAGAGAAGTTCAGACTCAACACTTTCATTTTCCAATCAAAATAACAAATCTGAATAGGAACTTTCTACTTAAAATTTCTATATATGAGGGTGTGAAAGTGAAGATAGACAGTTGTGAGTGGGTTAATTGAAAGAAAGAGGGTGCAGTCAGAGGTCACACAGATAACAATGACCTCAAGCTCCTGATAAGTACAGCTTCATTAAGATAAGACCCAGCATGCCTGCTTCTGATCAGTGCCCATGACTCCAGTGACAACCACTGTCTTTCCGTCTCTCCCTCTTTCTGTCTGCAGATGAGTAGAACCTAAAAAACACTTAAAACTTAGAGTAAGCTCCCTTTGAGCTTCTAATCTTCAGATGACTTGAAATAGAGTGTTTGAATGTTAGAGTAAATGAACTTCACGAGTAGAGAAAGAAACATACTTTTTCACTTGTGGAGGCTCTGGGATCCTTCAGAGATACATATACTGTAGGTTTTCACTCATTTAGTAGTAGTACAAAAACACACCCCTGTGTTAGGATTCTGCCTTCTGTCTAGTTTGTTGTTTACTCTTTATTGGCAGGATCCTGGCACTTATGTTTTGTTGTTCTTCTGTCATTGTGTCTGTTATTTTGTCTCTCCCATGTGTTCTCTGCCCCGCTTGTTTCTGTCTTGTTCCCTATCCCCGCCCCCTCATTTCTCTGATCTTCTGTTAATTTGTTCCACCTGCCCTTCTCGTTTGCCCTCTTGATTTCTCTCCCTTTATATTCCCTTCCTTTACTCTATTCAGTGTTGGATCATTCCTCTTGTGTTCAAGATTCCTCCTGTATCCCTCCTGGTTTCCCTTTGGTCAGTTGTGTGTGTTTACAGTCAGTCTTGATTTTTATTTATTTATTAATTTTTTTAATTATTATCTTAAAAAGTTCACTGTCTAGATTTCTGTTGTAGTTTTCCCTCTCATGGGTTGTTTTATTTTCTGCCCAGTTTGTTGTACTTGGGTTTTGAGTTTGTTTACCCCTCAAAGCATTTTTAATTTGAATTTAGTCTACATTTGGGTTCTCATTGTTCAAACCTGACACCCTGATGCATAAATCCAAAAATGTTTTAAATATGAGAACGTGGCACAAAATTGATTTGTAATTGTCCTATCAGTTTTATAGTTTTACTGTAACTTAAGTTGGATTGTTCACCCCAACAATTATGGCTGACCATGGACCATGGTGCTATCATAAACCATGGACTGAATGATGCATTCCTATACCATGGTATTTACATGGTAAAAGGATTTTTTATTTTTATTTTCCTTTTTACCTTACTACATGTAAAGGATGTTGTATTGTCAGCCAGTCATTATCAGTCAGGACTTGTTTGATCCTGAAGGGGTTTATTTTGCAATAATAACTGTCAAAATCTTATCCTGCTTTTTTTGTTACATTATTTTGTGTGATATGGTTGCCTGTGATGGTCAATGAGCGGTCATTACAAAAACATAAAAAAATAAAGTAAAACCACTTGACAGCAGAATCCCATGATTTACTAATCAGAATTAAGTGTTCCAGATAGATGACATTACCACAGTAACCTGTCTGAAAAAACTTATTCTATCTTAGTGACAGCTCTGTTTACTTAGAGTTTTTGAACATTTGTGAAACTAATTGTCTTTTCCAATTATCAAGAGTAATTTTTTTTTCTACTTCTTCCATCAGTATAAATCCCCTTTCTTTGCTTTATTGTATGTAGATAAGGTCATGTTTAATTAGACCCGTTTCCTTTTCAATGATGCTAGGCACTTCAGAGCAGAGAAGCAGCTTCTAGAAAGGGTCACAGAGAGCAGGAAACACTACGGATGTGAAAGATGGGGTTTATTAAGGAAGCTGTAGGCAAGCAGTGATTTAAGAAGATCAGAGAGAGGCCTTGCATGTGTGTGAAATTCAGTCGACACGCTGAAATGACTTGTTCATTTTTTAGTGTTGGCAGATGTCGGAGCCTGTGCTGTGAGTGTATGTGAGAGAGAGAGAAAAAGACAGAGGAAATTGAGTGAGAGAAAGAGGGATGAGAGGGCAGATTGTACAGCAGCAAGGAAGGGTGTTACAGCTAATTTGAGCCACACCCATGGAAAGCAGTCATCACCAGCAGAGACATGGTAAAAGCACATTCTCCATGGAAAACAATGCCATGCTTTAAACACACATACAAACACACACACATACTTTTCATTGGATAAATGTACTGACCTACAGCGCTACACAAGCAACTTGGCAACAAAGGCTTTTAACTCACACAGTATGAAATATTAAATGACATCCCATTTTAATGTTATATCATCCATACTCAACACACAAACACACACACAAAACGTATCTTTTCTTAGGTTATGTTAGACTGGAAGACTATTGTCTTATTGCATACACTGAATACTGTCTACTTTTAAACGTAGTATGTGAAACAGTATGTGACATGCACTCTTAGAATTTTTTTTTAAACTTTTTAAGGTACAGGGGCTGTCACTGGGGTGGTCCTCTCAAGGGGATATTTTTGTACCCAAAGGACCTATTGTGTACCTTTAAAGGTACAATACATATACTGTACATGTATTGTTCCTCTGAGAACAAAATGTACCTGCACAGTCCCTTTTGTATCCTTAAAGGTAAAATGATGTACCAAAAAGGACCCCTTGAGGGTGACAGCCCTTATATCTTTAAAGATAAGCTACAGTTTAGTACTTTTGTTGCTAAAAGTGTGCAGTGCAAAACAGGTTTATTTAGCATTTTTTTATCTGTTTTGAGTAAAAATGTGTTCACATTTGGCAGTCCAATTAAATAGTAAGAAAGATTTGTGTGCCTATATGATTTCCGATTACACTGTATATAACAACATTTGCAGATAACAATATCAATAGTTTGGTGGTTCTGTGTATTTTATGAAACCTTGTTTCAAATAAATGATAATTACACAACTTCTAAAGAAATTTAAATAATTTCTTTAACTTCTTTACTTTTTTTTTTTATTCATGATCATCTGCTGTTTTCAAACAATCAGCTGATGTCTGACAATGATGTTTGGCAAGTACATTGGTGCATTTTTAGTACATATACTGCAAAAATAGTAGTATGAGTAGTATGTATCCTCCCCCATGCATAGCCTTAGTGCAGATTCACATTGACACAAAGTACAAATGGAAGTACAAACCCTCTTTAAATGCTCATCAAATCTTTCTGTTCACTCTGCTTCACAGGCTCTCACTTTAGATTAGCATCTCTTTGCAGGAAGTAAAACTGACTGCCAGGTTGTTCAGGTCTCTATGAACTTCATAACAAACAGGAAGTGCAGATAATCCAGCTACAAACCGATAAAGAGCCAATATGAGCGTTCTTATCCTGACTTAAATCTCAACATCTACAACTCTATTAGAAAACACACACACACACACTGTGCTTGCATATATGTTTACATGGTTGTGTTTGATGGACAAGTCTGGTATAGGCATAATGATTACACTGCCCTACAATGCCAAAATGAAGTAAATGCATAAAAAATGAAAAGAGAACATGGCTTCCAAGATTTTGGATTGTCCAGCCAAATGTGGATTATAAAACAGTTTCAGTCCATTTTCTCTGAATGTAAGCATAGTTGAGTCAAACACATCTCATAGCCTAAACTCTAAAGAGACTTTATTTCAGTTACAACTCATTTTTGAAGAAGAAAAAAAAAAGTGCAGTTACTGCATTTTGTAGTTGTCAAAGTTATCAGTACAGAAAATAGAATATAACAACACCTTGCTTGCCATCCGATTACTTTAGCAGATACAATTTTTTTTTATTGTCTGTGTGACCCACAAAACATGCAGTATGGAGTTGTGGGTATAAAAACATGCCTTTCAACATGTAAAGAAAATCTAGCTGAAATTTTTACTTTTAGGCAAACATGTTACATTCGTGTTTACATGCATTCAAATATGGACCATCAAGACACATTAAACGCTGTTGGATTTTGCATGACTCATCATTGACATAAGGGTGACTAAAAGATGACAGTGTTTTTCATTTTTGGGTGAACAGTTTCTTTAAAGCCAGAATCCTTTTACGGCATTTAGGGTTGTCTTATCTTGTTGAGATTTAAAAGGGTCGTAAGGTAAATGAGGTAGGTACTAATGCCACATTTCCACACCTCATTTATTGTTGTTGTCGCCTCAGATTAATTTACAAAACAATATCTCACAAAATAAATCTGCCATGAAAGACCATGGCATGAAAGTGTTTCAACTCTGACTTCAACCATATTTCTTCAGTTTTATTGTCAAATGAATTTAATTATGACCAGAACACACCGCTAGCAAGAAAGCAGAAGAAAAAGAAGTAGGCAGGAGGTGGAAAGGCCGACAAGTTTGTGTATATGTGTGTGTGTTTCAAACAACACTCCCTGAAATGTTCTGGGAAGTGGTTCAAAGCGCTAAGAGGATTCAATTTTTTTAACAACGCATATCACAATACAGGCATATTTAAAATGAAGTGAGAAATGTACAAATGTTTGCCAAGATTTTAATTTCAGTTCAAGGTTACATGCAAACACAATCTATTTCAAATGCAAACTGAATAGCAGTGATTCACAGAAACATTAACACCCCAGGCAACACATCTAGAGCTACAAAAAATGGGAATCGTTAGAGCGGGGCACTTACAGTTCTCAAAGTGAACAATAGCAAAAAGGATTAAGTTAACATAGACTTAAAAAATACAGAAAAAAGTAGAAAAACATGGATTTACTCAATATAATTACCACAAACTCAAACACACCAAATTAAATGTCAATAGCAAAAGGCAATATATTGGAGGATGCTTCTGTTAAGTAAACTTAGTTATCTATATGGTGGCTCAGTAGTTAGCACTGTTGCCTCACAGCAAGACGGTCCCAGGTTCAAGTCCTGGCTCTGTGTGGAATTTGCATGTTCTCTATGTGTTTGTGTGGGTTTCCTCTAGGTGCTCTGATTTCCCCTACTAGTCCAAAAACATGCAGGTTAAGTGAATTGGAGACTCTAAAATTGCCTTGTAGGTGTAAGGGAGAGTCCCCCAGCCACTGGATGTTGTGTCAAGAAGGGCATCCAGCATAAAATCTGTGCCAAGTCAAATACTCAGATCACAGATGGTCTGCTGTGGCAACCCCTAATGGGAGCAGCTGAAAGAAGATAGCTATATATCTTAAACACAATGTGCAATAATAAAGATTTTCTCTAGTTCCTTAAATTCTTAGTTCTCGGTTGCAACTGTAAGATAATTAAAAAGAACATCCTTAACGTCTTATTCACATTAGCAAGTGCCTCATTAGCTATAAGTGTGTCCCCTCAAGCATCATTACATGAGGTAGTGAGCAACAGCGGGTGGTCACAGCAAAAAAATTCCCAATGCTGCTACATGCCAGAGACAAACAATCAAAATAATTACATTTATGTAACCAGCTGAGGCTTCTTTCCATGCAATAGAACTGTTAAATATGCCAGTGTTTAGAGAGAGCACAGCAGGAACTGAAGCAACTGTGGCATCACGGTTCACTGTGCATTCACATCGTAGAGGGCTTTTTAAGTTTCCTCAGCTCTGTTTTTCTGTATTTATGCATTTCTTTAATTAATGCTGGAGAAGGAAATTTAAGGATAAGTCTTTACCTGAATTAATTAATACATTCTTGCACACAAAATCACACACATAGTCTGTCTTACTATATTTTCAAGCAAGTAAATATGCTTTTTCTCACAAAAATAAGTTTTTGTTTGCATTTTTAATACTCTCAATTAGGGATCGGAATCAGAAAAAATTCAACAATTTGTAAAGAATTTAACAGTTTCATTTCCTTTTAATGATTACAATTCCTTAACGATTCCATTAACTACACTTTCAGTACTTTTGAGGAAGAAATTATCTGGAAATAAGAAAGGAAATTCATATTGAATTTACTGCCCTCAGCAGTTTGTTACCAAATTCAGATTTTCTCAGATTCTTACAAATGGTGTTCACTCATAATGTGTATCTTACACATTGCCATATCAACTATGGTGAACAGATAACACAGTAACAATTTTTGCTTTATTTGTGACCGAAATGAATGACTTGCGGTTCAAGTTTTTAATTTACTAAAAAGAACCGGCTCGTTCGGGAGGAAGCACTGTATGTTTTGCAGTGTATATTCAAAGGAACTGACTCATAATAGTCATTTCATTCAGGAATCGGACTACACTGGTAGTGCTGTATGTTTTGCACTGTAGATTTGAAAGAAGTGACTCATAGGACTCATTTGTTGGGAATTCAGACTACGCTACTACTGATTCGGAGTTGCAGTGCAGCTGAATAGTAGTGCAGGAAACACAGCCAGCACGGCGTTGCATCCACATCGGCAGAAGAATGCATGTTAGAGGACCGTTAACGGAACCGAAAGTCAAAAATCTTTCGGTTCAGGTATTTGTTTAAAAATGGAATGGCTCTGAATAAGAACCAGTTTTCGGTTCCTACCCTCGATACATTTCCCATCCACCAATCACTGTTGCACCTCAATTACAAACTGTCATCAAAAAAATAAGCTACTTTATGTTTCCAATAGAGTGAGAGCCCTCCAGGGGGCAACACCATCTACTTCAGGGCAATGTAGAGTTGAATATTTTCAAATAAAACCCACTCTTCACCCATAAAATGATCTTCATTGTCTTCTCTCTGCTGTGTGTCTACTCAATAAAGAGCCAAAGAAAAAATTTACTTAGTTCAGCTCAGAGTATTTTATGTGTGACATTCAACATTGGAAATCAAACTGTGGCAGTTGTTAAAATTTTGGTTAAGTTCTGCTCTCTCTACCTTGATCTCTGCATTGATGCTAGCTGCTACAAACTGCGGGTGCTATGAGTTGTTTGCCGGCACATGTTTTTGAAGTCTGACAAATGACCCGTGTCGCACTAGTTCATATGTGACAGACACATTTTGCATCAGTTTGGTGGGTCGTCTCCCCGTGTCTCTAGGCACTCAGTCTAATTATGATTTATAGGGCTCATCGAGCCCACGGCCTTGGCCATGCCTCTGTCTCCATCATTTATATTCTCTTAGTTCCACTCTGCTTTGCTTGCCTATGTGGACTAATTTTACCCAAACACACACAAACACACACTCCACAGACTCTTAACTTTTGTTCAAGTATCTAGAATAGAATGCATTACTTCAATGTCTCTGTCTCTTTATCTTTGTTTTCCTCCATGCTTGCAATCTGATGGTTGATTGTCCTTAGTCTTTGGTATGGTGTAAATTTCACCATGAAGCACTATTTCATAGGGAGGTGATGTGATTTATCAAACATTTACTTTTATAAAGAATGTTAAATAAAAGTTACGCTCCATCGACAGCATCTGTGATGTATCTGTGATGTTTTTGTCATCCTGGATTTTTTAAAACAAAGCAAAAAATGTCTTTACAGTACAATGGCAACCTGTGAAGTGACATATGAGCTCTGGAGTAAGGAGCCGCTCAGACCAAACAGGTTCTTGCTCTAAAAAAAAGCAAGAATAATGCAAAACACAAGTTTTGAGACATTTTTTTAAAAGATGACTCACCATCTAAAAAACATGATATTTGCTAGAGTGTGAGACTGACAGTCACGTGGGCAGAGCTACAAAAACCCTCGTTACAGAACAATGGAAACCTGGCTTATCGAAACACCACAGATGCAACAATAAACCAAGAGAGAAGCCACGAGACAAAGGAGGGAGAAAGAGAGAAAGCAAGAAGGGCAGAATTGAGACTAAAAGGGTTTAGAGAGAGAGAGATAGAGAAAGAGAGACAGAGAGAGGACACTTCATATCAGTCTCATTACAGTAAATGAGAAACACAAACAGGGAGTGTGGGGCGGACAGAGCTAATGAGCCCAGAGTGTTGAGGTAAATACATCAAAGATGACACATCATCAATAACACCGACCTGATCCTAGACCTCTTCACACACACCCATGCACACAGCATTGACACTTACTCATGCACACATTCATTTAACACACAAACATGCCAGGTGCTGTCAACACACACACAAACATGCACAAAAAAAATTAAAACGAGACCTGAAAATAAATCATAATATATAAATAATGATTTTAAAATGATATCACGATTGCAAATACTCAATTAGCTATTTATTTGAATTTATTTCAATACGAAAAAACAAGTTAGGCCTAAACAAAGAGAAACGAACAAAGATCCTTTAGTGTGCTCATAAAACAAAACAGAAATCTAATTTGATGTAAGGATTACCCTGGCGACCACCAGGGGTCGCTATGTATGTTTATTGTTCACTTCGTTTCTTTCGTTTGATTATGCGTTTTGTAGTTATTTTCCTTGTCGTTGTTCATTGGTTCTTGTGTTTATTACTCCCAGATGTGTCTTGTTAACCCTATTAGTTCTTGTGTATTAAATCACTGTGTTCTTTGTCAGTTCTTTTCCATTCATGGCTGTAGTGGTTTGTTCAGTTCTCATGTTTTTGGTTTCTTGTATTTTCTGAGTTTTAATTAAAAGCTTGGATTTAGATCCTGTCCCACTCTTCTCTTGTTCCTGTAAACATTAAATTTAAAGCATAGGTGTAGATATACACTTCCGTTCAAAAGTTTGGGGTCACTTGCCTGAAATGTTTCTCATGATCTTAAAAATCATTTGATCTGAAAGTATATGCTTAAATGTTTGAAATTAGTTTTGTAGACAAAAATATAATAGTGCCAACATATTTAATTACAAAACAAAAATTTTATATATTAAAAAAAAAAAAAACAGTTTTTGAAATGGATGAATTTGACCGAATAATTAGGAAAAGCAGCCACTACGTGTCCAACATAGATGGGAACTCCTTCAGTACTGTTTAAAAAGCATCCCAGGGTGATACCTCAAGAAGTTGGTTGAGAAAATGCCAAGTGTACATGTCTGCAAAGTGTGGCCACTTTGAAGATGCTAAAATATAACATAGTTTTGATTTATTCTGGATTTTTTTCAGTCACAACGTAATTCCCATAGTTCCATTTCTATAATTCCATAGTTGTGATGACTTTACTATTATTCTAAAATGTGAAAAAAAAAAAAAAATATATATATATATATATATATATATATATATATATATATATATATAAGAAAGAATAAGTGACCCTAAACTTTTGAACGGTAGTGTAGGTAGGGATGATAGGGACATGTCCCTATCAACTTTCAGACTATAGGAAATGTCCCAACCAACATTTGGGCAATTTACCACACAAAAAATATTTTAATTTTATACTATGTTTTAATGTGAACAACTATTAAAGTCCTTTAACATAGCAATAATTGTAAAAAGTACATATAAATAAGCAATATGAGAAAAGATTATGGAATTATGTGTGAGTGAGGGGAGTTGGAAAGCAGAAAGTGGGGGAAATCTCCCCATAATTTGTTTATCTTGTAATGTCATTTTTGCACATGTAAATTGTTAATTTACCCTACCCTTTGTTTAGATTTTCATTTGTGTAATGTTGGAAAATGTCAATATGTCCCTACCAACTTTAAAACCAAACCAATGCCCTTGAGCATATTGACTACAAAATCTTAATCTCTTGATGAAGAATGGATTGGAAAAAGCTCCTGTTTGGATCTAAACACTGTCAATAAATTATATATAGCTGAAATCTAGAACTGTGAGTTCTACCACCAAATCTAATCTCTTCTCAGCCAAACCAGCAAACTTGTAATGTGAGCAAAATTATCTTGCTATGCAACTCAGCCCGACCAAATGCTCTTTTTGCCATCGCTCAACCAGAAGACCATTTTTTATTCTCTGAGCCAGCAGAGCAGATTCGAATTAATGAGGCAGAATTCATTAAGCACCAACTGCGTGTAATACAGACCAATTGAAAATAACCCAGAATGAAATGCAGCTTCACGTAAGTCAATAGTGTTGACAATAGACGGTGAAATGAATGTAAATTAATGATCTGATGTTAAATTATTTAATGGAACAGTTCACCCAAAAAAAAAAGAAAATTCTGTCACTATTTACTCACCCTAATGTATTTCCAAACCCGTATGTCTATAGAACACAAAAGGTGAAATTTATTACATTTTATTAGACTGCCACAACTGTTTTACTATAATGAAAGTGTATGATGACTCCAGGCTCAAAATCATAAAATTAGAGACATTAAAAGTCATTAAAAGTAATTCTTTACTCTCAAACCAAATCACTGATTAACTTCAGTTTGCAGCACCCTATTCAAATATGGAGAATGTGGCACAGCCATATCATGATGTCTGGTCACGAGATACGAAAGACCAATGAAGTTTGATGTTATTGACGGCCAACCTTGATCAATGATTAACTTAAATTTTGGTCTGTTAATCAAACTAAGTGATTGAATTAATTGAATGGCTTCAATAGACTTGGAATATAGTGCATGACTCAGATAACAACTTTTACTGTGGTTTTTAGGTGTTTATTTTTTTATTTTTTTTTTGACATTTTTGGAGCTTGGCCGTCCTGAGTCACCATTTACCTTTGTTAAATGGAAAAAGCTGTGTGGAATTCTTCACATTTCTTCTTTTTTGTTCCATGGAGGAAAGAAAGCCATGGATTTGAAGTGATATAAGGATGAGTAAATAATGAATTGTCATTTGTAGGTATACTATTTCTTTACATTTTAGTAACAAAGAAAACTACTACAATATATTCAACAATACATGTAAATGCTCACTTTATGGGAGGAAACATGTCACATCATAAAAAATGCAGAAAACTTTTAATCATTCTGAGGAGAGGCAGCATTTGTTGGATTTTTATTTTTCTCTTCAGTTCTACTGAACTAATTGCTTTATTGACCACAGTCCAATGATACCGAAATTAATGCTTAAAACACAAAAGACAGGACAGACAGATGTGCTCCATTGATCATCACACACACACATACATATGCACAACCACAATCAACCATGGCAAGATGCCAAAGTCTGTCACTGAATATGACACACCAACAGAGCAGCCACTCCCAGTTAAGACAGTCAGATGTGAGGGCCATGGAAGGCTTCCCACACTAAATTAAGACTTGTCTTCTTCAATTATTGTCTGGATGTTGGATAAATAATGCTGTTACTACAGTGTGTGCTGTAGTTTATGGCTATAAATGGACAATATAAACAGCTGGCCACTGCTTACATTTACATTACATTCATGAATTTGGCAGACACTTTTATCCAAAGCGACATACTGTGCATTCAAGGTGCAAATTTGTTTATCCGTATATGCCTGTTTCGCGGGTATCAAATCCAAGACATTGTTGGTGCATCATCAATCAGTGACAGAAATATGCCCAATAGAGCTCGATTCAAACTTCATCACTATTTGAAAAAAGTCATTTTTGATCAAATCTAGACAGGCCCCATTTCCAGCAGCCATCACTCCAACACCTTATCCTTGAGTAATCGTGCTAAATTGCTAATTTGGTACTAGAAAATCACTTGCCATTATATCAAACACAGTTGAAAGCTATTTGGTTCATTAAATGAAGCTTAACATTGTCTTTGTGTTTGTTTTTGTGTTGCCACAGTATGCAATAGACTGGCATGTCTTAAGGTCAATATTAGGTCAAAAATGGCAAAAAAGAAACAGCTTTCTCTAGAAACTCGTCAGTCAATCATTGTTTTGAGGAATGAAGGCTATACAATGCTTGAAGATGTCATACAAAGGTGTACACAACAGTCTTCAAAGACAAAGGACAACTGGCTCTAACAAGGACAGAAAGAGATGTGGAAGGCCAGATGTACAACTAAACAAGAGGATAAGTACATCAGAGTCTCTAGTTTGAGAAACAGACGCCTCACATGTCCTCAGCTGACAGCTTCATTGAATTCTACCCGTTTAACACCAGTTTCATGTACAACAGTATAGAGAAGACTCAGGGGTGCAGGCCTTATGGGAAGAATTGCAAAGAAAAAACCACTTTTGAAACAGAAAAACAAAAAGAAAAGGTTAGAGTGGGCAAAGAAACACAGACATTGGACAACAGATAATTGGAAAAGAGTGTTATGGATCTTAACCCCATTGAGCTTTTGTGGGATCAGCTAGACTGTAAAGTGCGTGAGAAGTGCCTGATAAGACAGCCACATCTATGACAAGTGCTACAGGAAGCGTGGGGTGAAATGTCACCTGAGTATCTGGACAAACTGACAGCTAGAATGCCAAGGATCTGCAAAGATGTCATTGCTGCATGTGGAGGATTTTTTGATGAGAACTCTTTGAAGTAGTTTAAGATGTTTAAGATGGGAGATGATTTATTTTTATATATTTTTTTTTTTTTTTTTTTTTTTGTAATAGTAATTTTTCATGTTATTAATGTCCTGACTACACACTGTGATCAGTTGAATGCTACTTTGGTGAATAAAAGTACCAATTTCTTTCCATAAGAGCAAAATCTGTACATTATTCCAAACTTTTGGCTGCCAGTATAAATCTCCTGTGATGAAAAAAAATAAAAAAGATAATGATTGCTAAGCCCTAAACATGCAGATGACTTTGAGAATCTCACTAATTTACAGCTTTAATGAAACAAGTAACAACTTCATGCACATCATTTTGACATTAGCGCTGAATAAACAGATGCATTCTAAACATTTTCCATATTTAAAGAGCACTAAAATTATTTAAAGAATGCTCTTTTATATGACACAATGACAACACAGACTTGTGTACCCACTGAAATGAAAGACAAATGTAAATGTTCCTCTGACCTCAGTGGGTCGTGAAGGTAAACTAAGCAAACCAGATTTCACAAGCTGGAAAATGAAATCAAACAGTCTATTTGGACAGAACAGGGATCAGCACTTCATTATCTCATGTTTAAACCAAACCTCGCAAGACACTATAAACAATGAGAAACAGAGGCATGATGTCTCAAACAGTGAGTGTGTGGTTTTGTATGTTAAAATGAGAAGAGACAAGTGTGTACAGTATATGAGAGAGAGAGAGAGAGAGAGAGAGAGAGAGAGAGAGAGAGAGAGAGAGAGAGTATTGATGTGTATTTTCATCTCCACGTGACTTAAAAAGTGTTTGTTCAGCTGTTCAGTGCATCATGGTTCTGTGCTCTGATTAAAATGAGATTGTTCATGTCCTAATTCATTTCATATACCTACTAAAAGCCATTCAATTACGTGATAGTACAACACTGCTATGCTCAGTAGGGTGCTTTTCACATCTGTTTGCAAGTGTTATTACTGCAGGCATTGGAAAGTGCATTGAAAATTGGCTGGAGAAATTCAAATGATCCTTTAATGTTTGGGTCTCAGTTTATATAATCTAATTTCTAGCCATTTTACTCTATGGGAGGCCTCCCTAACAACTGTGTGACTTACATCTTCACACATGAATACTGGGTGAGTGCAAATATTCTAAACGCCCCATTAAGGGACCAAAGCAGACTTCAGGTTTGGAAAGATGTCATGCAAGTCACAATATAGCATTTGAAATTAGAAGCCAATGAAATGACACATACACATGCTCCAATTTAGACCAAATCCATCTTCACAACATCTCAATATGCACCAGGCAGCAAATAATAAAAATAAATGCAACATACCATGTAATCATGCATAGTTAGGATAACAAAATAAACAGGCTTATCAACTTTTAAAAGGGAGGAGAAAACACTTCTCATTTCTTTTGTTGTTCATGTCGAAAGCAGTGCTTCCAAACAAACTCATCGCAACTTTAACTCAACACAAATTCATCACTTGGTAGCTAATATAATATATGGACTGGTGTTTGTTCCATGAGTTACTGATAAATCACACATCTGTTGTTGTTTATGCACTAAGATGTCAAGTTTCCTGTTAAGCCTTTTTCATATTAATCATTTTGCATATTGAGGAACTGGTTATGTAAAAGTTCAGAATCAGCAGACAAAATAGCATGGCAAAATAATGACTACTTTCAATGTAAAATGGAGATCATGGAGAGAAACTGCTGTTTTTGGAAAAATTATACCCACAGGCAAGATAAAAACAGCTGTTGAGACACAAGTATAAAACATAACCTTATTAAAAACAATAGAATGTAAAGCTCTCTGTAGATCCAAGCTTGTCCTCAATAACCAGATGTGTGATAAGCACCATCCCTAAGGACATCACAGATGAAATAGGTATTTACAGATACAATGCAACATTAATATTCATATGCAGATATGGGGACACTTCCTGAAGTGAAACCAAGTTATAAACACAATCTAATCCTTTTCATTTACAATTATGATTAACTTGAGTCTGTCCCCTGATAATGGTGCCAAAGATACTGTTCAGCTCAGTCTGTGTTAAGTAAAGGGGGAATTCAGGTTAAATGATGAGATAAATGGCGAACAGCGACCCAGTTTTCCTGAATTGACTATTTATGTGCTGTAAAGGTAGTATATGGTCTATAAAACATGTTATATTTGTTCACTTTACAAACTTAATAGAATTTTCTTCCTTATTATCATAAATGATACTAGTGACCTCAGGTAGGCTATGTGAAGTTGTAGAGAGCTTTTTAACCTCATGTGGGCTTGTGTGTAAACTTTTCCATGCAATGTAAATTACAGAAATAATTACATTTTCACAAATATTATACAAAAGATTTTTTTTTTTTTTTTTTTTAGATGCTGTTTAATTTTGTTAAGAATAAACTGCTCTCTTTAATAAGATTTCTCAAAGCAAAGCCAAACAAGAGAAATCATTAGCTTTGCAAATCCTGTAAATCCTCATGAAGGAGATTCAGACTTTGTAGGAATAGGATGCATTAAACACATTTCTAGGACACTGATTAAATCCTGTAATTATAATAATGTCCTGGAAAAAAAATCTAATTATCGATGAAGAATCTGCATTAGACCAAGGCAACACCTGAACTCAGACGCCTGAAAACAGGGCCTGTATCTGGGGTGACCATAAGGCGAACTGGCTCTTTTACCCAGGGAACCCTTTGCGTTATTTTCACTAATTAAGTCCCAAGAGAGCTTTACCGACAGCCGAAATATTATAAGAACAAAATGTGCGTCGAAAACTGAGGAGTAATCTACCCACTTGTCTCGTGTTCCCGAGACGCACGTTTCTTCAAAAGGAAGAAGATTGCACTGTGGAGCAATGTCGTCATCTACCGTAGAAATCCATACATGACCCTTTCAGTGATTTAGCTTACTACAGCGCAAAAACTTATCAGCTTTTTTCAAACAGATATTGTCATTTGATTTATATGTGTTGATGAATAAAACAAGCAAAAACACCTTCGTTTCCACTGAATGACAATATATATATATATATATATATATATATATATATATATATATATATATATATATATATATATATATATTATTATTATTATTATTATTATTATTTTTTTTCCTAATAATGACCTACATGTTCCAATATATGGAATTTAGGAATTACATTTTATTTATTATATATGAATAGATCACACAGAATTGAAATTATATAATTTACTTACCTCATTTCGTTCCTGGTAGCATTTTTTTATTTATTTATTTATTTTATTTTTTTCGTGGAACACCAAAGAAGATAGTTCGCGAAATGTCTTCTTTCTTAAAACGTCTGAAGGGATGGATGTCCAAGAAAACAAATGACTACTTGTATGAAAAATCTCAGTATGCAGTACACTAGTATTCCAACCTGATCATAGTCTGTAATTCAGTACTGAACACTGGATTATCCTGCAGGATCCACAGAGAAAGTGAAGGGACTTTCAAAATGGACTGAAATAAAATGCATTTAAATGCAGAATAAATGTGCTTTATTGAACATAAATTATAAAAACAAATATTTTTAAAAATCAAACTGAATGTCCAGTGTACCTTGACTGTATTTTGTGATGTGTCAGTGTATTGACAGTGTGTGTGTGTGTGTGTGTGTGTGTGTGTGTGTGTGTGCAGCAGGGCAGAGTGCGTGTAACTGTCGTCAGGATGCTGATGGCTCAATGACTGGCATCGTGGTTCTCTGATCCTGATGCTTGTATACCAGCACAAGTACATCTCTTATGTTCTCCCCATAATTGACCCATAACAGACACTGCTGATGAACTGTGCTGACGGTGTGTGTGTGTGTGTGTGTGTGTGTGTGTGTGTGTGTGTTTTCTTCTGTAATAAGGGCACTAAAGGTGACTGGAGTTTGTCAGGTGGAAGCGGCTCAGGAGAGACTCGACAGCTAAAGAGACCACCAACCGCACTGCTGCCAACGCTATAGAGCTTTACAACACACAGGTAAACAACACACACACTCACACTCTCTCTCTCTCTCTCACACACACACACACACACACACACGTTTATAGGGTTCACACAGTCATGCAAAACCTGGAAATATCAGGGGATTTTTAAAACTGTGATTTCCAGGCCTGGCAAAATCATGGAAATTAATAAAATGTTAACATCATTGAGTTTTTTGGGTTTTTATTGTATGATTGTTTTATTCTCTGCTCTTACCTCCTGAGACTCGAGCGTGACAGCTGTGTGTATTTTTCATTTCCCTTTTTGATTTGTAACTTGTAGCACTTAATAAACAAGCAAAAATAAATAAATAAATAAATAAAATACATACATACATTTCTAGAGCAAATCGTTTTCCTAAAACTTTGTGTCCTCATATGTGGACAGTGGGACTAAGTTGTGAAATTTAAAATAATAACAAGCTATAGAAAGTCAGATTTTTTTTTTTTCATCAAATAGTTTATTATGTGTCCAGGAGTGTTGATTATTCATGTTTTTGAGACGTTATAGTCATTACAGCTGATTTTCTATAAAGCTGAATAAATAATTCTGATTAAAAGTAATGGCCAGCATCATCCAATCACTGCCAACCATGTTAAAATAAAATGTAGAATTATAAATTCTGAATCTATGTACTGATTATCATTGTCCCATGTCTGTCAAACATGTTGAGTGATCCAAACATCATCTGCAGCCTGAAACTGAACTTTTGATCAGATTTTAGGAGTGAATGCACTTAACTGCATAGAGAGCTATAGGATGCTCCCTTGCTCCCTATTTAGTGAATGACTTAACCTCCAGTGTGCTGTCTGTCTGCACTGGTCTCATAACAGTTTGAAATGCACCTTATTTTCATCCTAACTCCATATAAAGTCTCTGAAAGCAACATTTTTTAGCTTTTGCATGAATACATTTATTCTCAATGTGATAATGCACAGTAAATATATAGGAATGCATTTGCTAATGTTAATGAATCGAACCTATAGTATAGGTAGTATAAGTAGTATAGTCCTAGTCTTCTGAAGCTATATAATAGCTTTGTGTGAGGAAAAGACAGAACTTTCTGATGCTAGTGAAATTTTGTAATACAGCACTTTTCCTACCACTGTCTCCTTGAGATGATTTGTTTACAATGTATTCCTCTTTTGTAAGTGGCTTTGGATAAAAGTGTCTGCCAAATGAGTAAATGTAAATGTAAACTTTAAATTCATATTCGCCAAAAAATAAATAAATAAATAAATAAATAAAATAAAATAAAATAATCGTCACCTTCACTGTTACTCTCCCATCCCAGCTATAGGGTTGCCACCTGTCACGTAAAATACGGGATCGTCCCTTATTTAAAGATAAAATTATGCGTCGGTATCGAATCAATATGGGACGCGATTTGTCCCGTATTTAAGCTGGTCAGATGGCGTCACAGTGAAATCGTTCCAGATCGCTAATTTAATACTGATATAAGTTGGAAAATGTGCCTATGGTGGGTAAAGGACCGTCCGAAAAGTCCACAAATGGTGCTAAAACTGTGGATTTTTTTCTACATACATGTTCAAAAAGATCAAACAACGTATGAATACAATCACTGAGTCATTAAGACAAGTACAGGTGAAGGAAGAAGAAGAAAAAAAATAAAATAATAATAAATAAATAACGTTTAACCCAACCAAAATGTATATATAAATAAGATAAAGGAGACAAATAATCGAAAAGATAAAAATAAATATATTTTAACATATAAAATATGTATTTTTTTATATGATAAAGAGACATAAGGGACATTTAAGTGGCAACTCTAGACTGACGTTTAATGTTGTATTGAACAAAGAAACGGGTTTGAAATGACGTGAGAGTGATTCAGTGATGACAAAACTTTTATTTTGGGTGATCTAACTTTGAGATATTTTGTTTTTAACTTCAACAACTCTTGAGTTTTATGTGAGGAAAATGTAATTTCAGAGAAAATCTTTTTTTATGGATACCTCCCGAAATATATGCTTAAATTAACATTTAAGGAATTTATTTATTTATTTATTAATAAAAGTTTACTGAAACCCGCGGGAAAACGAATACGGAACCTGTATTCTGAAAATTGGTAAAAGTCTCTACAGGAAGTCGCTTCAGTGCTGCAAAAATCCAAAGTGTTTGAACACTTTCCTACTTACTACTTATGATTCTGCAAATGAGTATTTTTTAGTGTATTTTAAATGGATCTGCCCTGTCCAGAGTGGGTTCGGCATGTTGAGCAGAAGTGGACAGAACTGAGTTCTGAAGGAAGGGAGCGCTTCAATCTGCTGACAGATATAGATGAGATATTCCACAGAGGACTGTCACTAATTCAGTCAGTGTGATGCATTTTTTAGATATTCATACATTATTCATTTCAAACTTGGTCAATTTTAGAAGTATGTTTATTTCTTTGAAGATGGGCATATTATTTATAATTTAAAAAATAATTAAAATATGCTCATGTTTATACGTCATCATATAGAGCAAAACAAAATTACAATTTCCATCTACCTTTGTGTTATTTATCCATATTTCAGCCCAGAAGATCTCACCATTTTGTCCCTGATCTCTAAAAAGTACTCTGTGAAAAAGTGTCCTGATCTTGCATCTGAGTGTAGACAGCAAGGTAACCTCAGTTTTAAGGTTAAGGATTACACAGCTGCTGCACTGTACTACTCTAAGGTAAGGAGAAGAAACTCCAAATATCTAAACACCTGCTTCATAAAATAGCGATGAAGTCCATAATGTACATGTTACTTTATTCTGTATTGGAAGCAGTTATCACAGCCTAGAGATTGAGACATTGGCACTGTCATAGCACTGCCTGATACCCTTTTATGCTGAATTAAGGTCAAAATGGGAGCTTCTCTGATAATGGTTTGGATTTCAATTGGCAGGTGTTTGTAGATCAGTATGCGATGTTAAACTGTACTGTGATCATAATATTCTCACTCTGTTTTATATTTCAGGGAGTTTGCAATGCTGACAAGAATACAGAAGAGCTATCTTTGTGTTACGCTAACCGTTCTGCGGCCCTCTTTTACCACGGCCTCTATAAGGTAAGTGCCTATGTTTTCTTCAACTTTATGAAACATGATGACCAAAATTTGACAATAATATGTTTGACACATATCCATACAGTGGGGTCCAAAAGTCTTAGACTACATGGAAAATCTGATTTTATTTTAACCTTTAAATAAACAGACATTTTTAGAGGTTTTGTAAAGTTTTAAACAAAGAAAAGTTATGGCATACAACTTTTCACTAAAACTGTTGTGCTGATAATTATGTTGGCTTGATAAAGCCAATATACTGTTATTCTAAAGACATGATTTAGGGTTTTTTCAAAAATCCGTAAACCAAGAACAAAATTTCTAACTGTGACTCCACCTAGAGCTTTCAAGCTACATCCACCAAACTCAGCACAGACCTTCAGACTGTTCTAACTCGGGTTGCTATGTTTTTTCAAACTGATCAGAATTAAGATTTGCCCACAGTGGGTGATAAAAAACAAAATGCCATAGACTTACAGCCTGTCTACACCTGATGCGAGCGTCTCATCGCGTAAAAAGCAAATAGAGCCCATCATAATCATTGAAGCTGTCTACACTGGAAGCATCCGTTGCGGCGCGTCACTTAGCTTGCCAGCACTGCCAGTAAACAGATGCCCCGTTCTATTGCTGAGGTGTTGCAGAGCTACTCCAGCCACTTTATCATTCCTTCAATCTGAAATAAAATGATTTTACTTACCAAATATCATATGTTTTAATCTTTTTGCCATGAATTTTGTTTGTCACATATTTAAATAACTTCTGACTTTGCATGTAGCAGTCAGTTTGTGATTTTATTGAATTTTTTTGTGGTCTCTGGTCTACTTTAAATAAGTTAAATAATATTTTGTGTCAAACCACATGTTTACGCAGCTTTAGCAACAATAACATTACAATAATTATTATATAATAAGTAAATGTTAATACCAGTGGATTTCCTTAGGAAAAAAAGGTTATTATCCCTGTTAACCCTTGCTAAGTCTACTCGAGCTCACAGCTGATTGGTCTGTGCTTTCTACACGTCATTTAGAATATTCACTTCGACGCATCCAGTGAAGACATCCTCAAGCCGTTGCTTTGTGTCGCTTCAAGTCAACGGATGTGCCTGGTGTATACAGGGGTATTTTCTCAATGTGCGTTCTTTTGTGTTCTTATGTTCTCATAGACTTTTCGAGTAATCCACTGCTGAAGTTCAATAGAGTGCAACTGTCTGGTTCCAGAAGTAAAAATCCCATAACATTTTAACATTTTCAACGATAACTTATAAACATTTGGAGACAGACCTACCTTGAGCTCCGAGGTTGTTCATCGATGGTATATGCTTCTGTTGAAGCCATCCGTCTGTGTTATTCCAACTTCATTGTTCAAACAGCATGTTTGAAATCATAAATCCTGTTAAACAGCTACATTACCCATGGTACAGCAGAGAACGGTTCCAATCAGAGAACCGAGGCCAACAGCGACCGCCCTCTCCCATGATGCACTGTGAGTGACATAATAGAGTCGGTCTCCCTTTACCCTTAAACTACATATATAATGGTACATATTGGAATAATGTGCAATAAACGTAAAATATAGTGTTTCTATACAACAACCTAAAATCAATAGTTTGATACATTCCCATAGTTTTTTTTTCAATTACATCATTCGCAATGCCTCATGGAATTGTAGTTTGTACCCTTGTGAAAGACGGTAAGTACACATCCTTGTACCTTCGTCTTTTAGTCATATTTTCAAATACTATTTTGCCTCAAAACAAAGTTTTTTGATGTTGTGATTCACCTTGGAGCTGGTTGGTTTGGTTAATGGCTTAGAACTCTTTTATGGAGGATTTTATGAAAAGCCAATGGAAAAGAAGAATGGTAAAAATATCTCCGGAACCCAGATGCTGAATAAGTGGGCAGGGCACTGTTGCGCTCTACTGCAATAATCAAGAACGCAAGTACCGAGAATGCATAAAATTACCCAGGTGTGTTCTTTATCAGGCCGAATATCGAGGATGCAACAGATGGTGACTTGTGGGCAAGATCCCGGTTCTTCGGTGGCAGATGACGAAAATGTTCCGTTGTGTTTTCCCTCAAGAGTTTCCCGCTGTAAGCTCTTTCTTTCTTTCTATCATTGAAACTTCGGATTTTGATATCTAACTTTCAGACAAGGCTTTGGTGTTTCTCCATGCAAAGAATGCAGAGAATGAACTTGCGTTCTTATGAAGACCAGTCTTGCCAAGCTACCTTGAAAGAACGAACTCGAAAGGACTGGAGGCATAGAACGCATCTATTGCGAACTTTGAGGTGTGCGCAATTAACCATCACAAGTACATTTGTAGCCAGTGAGAGACCTATTGGCATTATCACATTACAGGACTAGTGACATGTTAAAAGAATAAAATCTGTAAGCACTCGTTTCCTCCATGTGCTTATTACTTTATTAAAATGATGTCCAACAAATGTTGACTGAGTGTAACGACTCTCACGAGCTGTCAGACTTTTGCGTGCTTACAGCTGAAAACTCTTGAGGGAAAACACAACGATAAATGTTCTGCGTCTGCCACCATTGTACCGGGTTTTTGCCCACAAGTCACCATCTGATGCATCCTCGATATTCGGCCTGATCAAGAACACATCTGGGTAATTTTTTGCATTCTCTGTACTTGCGTTCATGAGCATTGGAATTTAACTTTGGCAGTGGATGATGACGTCAAACGAGTCCACAAGAATGTAAGAACACAAAAGAACACACATTGAGAAATAGCCTTTGTCAAGCCAAAACTAAACTTTACCTGTATAGTGTAATTTGTAATGAAAAACTTAAATTACTGAATTTCAGAATAATGCAAAATACAAGCAAACACTAGTGGTTTACTTAAAGTGACATAAAGTTACTACTTTAACCCCACTATATGTATATTTTCATTTATTTATTTTTATATAATATTATTTTTTTAAAGGAATGCCTTGAAGACATCCGGCGTGCTTTGGAGGCAGGTTACCCAAGCCACTTGCAGGACAAACTGACCATTAGACAGACCGCATGCCTGAATCAGCTTGAGAAGCTTAAAAAATCCAGCACACTGGCCAAAAATCTTCAAACACCACTAAGCCAGAAAAGAAGAGCTTCTTCTACCTGCACGGCACATGGCGTGTCTGTTTATTTCAGCCCAGAAAAAGGTCGCCACCTGTTGGCCACAGAGAATAAATTAGCTGGCGAAGTAGTACTTGAAGACAAAGCATTCAGTTGTGTGCTTATTCCAGTTAACAGACTCAAGACAGAGACCAAAAAGACAGGAAAAACAGCTTTTGATACTGAAGCTAGACACTGTCACCACTGTCTAAGCCAAACACTGAGCTTTGTACCCTGTCCAAGCTGTAGTTATTCTCGATACTGTGGAGAGATTTGTCAGAAAGAGGCTTGGGAGCACTGGCACCAATGGGAGTGCACCATTGGAGCAGATCTCTTGGCCCTTGGGGTTTTAGGCCATCTTGCATTAAGGGTGGCTCTGAAAGCTGGGCAAAATGAGGTCCAAAGGGCAAGGGAAAGTTCTTCTGGTATGTCAGAGGCAGACCATGTGGATGGTAAAACTGGTCCTTCTAAAGGGGTTTTACCAGTCCAACTGACCCTTGGAGGCCATTGTACCAAAAATTCTGATCATACTGACTATTACAATGGCAACTCGTATATGGGTATCTACAGTCTTTTACCACATGTGGCAGAACACTCACCCAGTGCACGCTTCATATTGGCGGTGACCATGGCAGCTCTTTATAGGAGGCTGCAATGTGGACCTCCACCAGACAAATGGGCATCTTGCAAGGGCGAAGGAGCAAGTGGAAACTGGCAGCATGAGATGAGCATGCTTGGAGCCACAGCTCTGAGACACATGATGCAGCTCAGATGCAATGCTCAAGCAGTCACTGCTATCAGGGTCAAAGGTCAGATGGAACTCTCATTCGAACTTTGGACACTTAATATTGATACACAAGCTTCCAATGTACACTTTCTTTTGATTTTGGGGATAAATGTAACCTATTTTTTGGGGGGGGGGATTCACACTTTAGTGTCTTACTTTATTGCTTTTAAATGATGTACTGTTTGTACTTTTCCATGTATTGATATTCATGGAAAGGCACATAATAAATAAGGCTCTGAAACCCTTTTCACATTGCTAGCATCTATGTCATTTTTAAATCTTACAAAGTAGTCTGACCAAGTCTCATCTCTTTCTCATCTTTGACAGAAGAGAGAGATGCAGCTGTTCAGTCCAGTCGGGAAATCCGCATTGCTACAGCTATCTTTCCTGTCCTCAGTCTACTTAACCACTCCTGCTGTCCAAATACAAGCATCTCCTTCAACACAGGATTTAAGACTGATGCTCTCTGTCAGTTCACTGGCTCTGAAGGTCAATATGACCATGCACTGATCTCTCAATGTGGTGTGACCGTCACTATACGCACTTCTAAATATGTCACTGCAGGACAGGAGATTCTGCACTGTTACGGTACAATGGAATATGCAACTCTGAAATGTTTTGAATTTTTATACTTGCTGTCATTTAGATTTGTTTTTATTTTGTAGCACACACATCTTTTTCACAGGCCCTCACTGTAGTAGAATGGAGGTGAAGGAGCGCCAGCGCCTCCTACTGGAGCAGTACTTCTTTCACTGTAACTGTGGAGCATGTCAGAGAGAGCTGAAAGAAGGAAGCCAGAACACAGAAGTGAATGCAGCACCAGGGCTGAAGTGTGTGAAATGTGAAAACCCCCTTCGGGTAAACATCTGCAGAGCAGCATAACAGACTTATCACGTAGATGGGTCATGGTACATTTTTGTTTTTCCAATATTTTAGGCAAATGATAGTGTATTATGATTTATGGTGCAAAATATTGCAATGACTACACTGTTTTGTTTTGGGTTATGTAATGAAGGACTGAATGACTCTTGTGTCATTTCAGTCCCATATGAATTGGTATGTGTGCTCTCAGCCATCCTGTGGTCATCAGATCACTAATGCTGAACTGCAGAAGAGTCTTCAGGGTTTACAGTGTCTGTTGGACCAAGCTTTTCATCTCATGGAAAGAGACAGACCAGGTATTGCTAATATGAGTGTTCTGTACCCCTTGTGAGCAGGCTTGTATTGATTTACATTGTAAGGAAACCGCCAACATTGACTATTCGATGTTTATCCTATTAGGTTAAATACCCATAAACATACATACATTTTTATAAACTAATTTCTTTGTTGCATTTTCAGATGAAGCCATAAGGATCTTAAAATCGGCTTCCTCTCAGGCAGACAGTATCCTAGCAGAGACTCACCCCCTGCAAGGAGAATTAGCAGATGCAATAGCCCGTGCATACGCCACCACAGGTGAGAAAAACAGCCTGATACTTCATAGTCCTTAAGATTTGGACCCAGTGTATTGTATAGTAGTGCTTTATTGTTTTATGTATACTTAAAGATGAAATAAACAGAACTTGTTACACGCCACTCTGGAATACTTGATTCTGATTTGTCAATGGCGCTGTCTAACGGTATGATATTTCTGAGTATTGACCGCACATCCAGGGATTAAGACGTATCAGGGTATTGTGAGTCATCTTTCCAGCTTCTCGGATCATTGTGCAATCTCTACAAGTAAGCTAAAAAAATAATTTCAAAAGCAAATCAATGTTTCATGTCCATTTATTTATTCATTTGGCAAGTAGCCTTGTAATAGGCTGGATAATGAGG
The DNA here is from genome assembly GCF_019703515.2 of Myxocyprinus asiaticus. Classification (NCBI taxonomy): domain Eukaryota; kingdom Metazoa; phylum Chordata; class Actinopteri; order Cypriniformes; family Catostomidae; genus Myxocyprinus; species Myxocyprinus asiaticus. The sequence goes on along the minus strand of NC_059385.1, from coordinate 9,596,390 downwards.
AGTTAGATGGTCATTTTTACATTATAAGCACCAACAGATCTCAGACGCAAACCGGAAATGGATTTCAGAAGTTCAGCGATTTATTTCTTCTCACATACTGTAATTATATACTTTCAGTGCAAATCAGTATTTAATGTCCATTTTTATATTTATTTGATTAGCAGCCATGTAATTAGCCGGATAATGTACAGTCTGCCGGTTGTTATCGCAAAATAAACCCCTTCAGGATGACACACCACCCATCCTGATCATCCTGTCTGGTTTATTTTGCGATAACAACCGGCTGAGTCTGCATTATCCCTTAAATATATGTGATTCATACTAAACATTATGTGCCCTTTATGATTATAAACCTGACAGGTAAATGGAATCAGGCTGCATCCCATTTGAAGCGCAGCATTGTTGCGATTCAGGCCCAATTTGGAGAGGACAGTATAGAATTGGGACAACATCTTTTTAAATTGGCACAGCTGCATTTTAACGGGTAAGGGCTTAACTTGTCCAAATTCAGTTATTATCGGGCATCTGTAAGTGTGAAAATGGAACTATAAAGAAAGCTACTTTCACAATCATTTACATCTTTTACTTTTACAGTCAAATGCAATCATACATAGTTCATTTTATTTCTTTTTTTGTAACCACTCCTACATTACTTTCTCCTTTGTTTGCACCTCATAGTGGAGACCGTGGTTCTGCTCTCTCTGTGATTCCCAGGGCCCGTAAGCTCCTCTCACTGCACTGCGGCCCTCACTGTGACGAGCTACAGGAACTACAGGAAATGGAGAGCTGTCTAAAAGGACTGCTGTGAAATAAAACTCAACAGTGAAAGATTGCTGTTTTTAATAAACACATGATGCTTGACTACATTTAAAGCATTTGTTTCAGATTAATAGTATATGTGAAATGGTGTTTAAAGTCACCAATAAACAAATTTTGGTATCTTCAAAACTGCATTTTCTTCAGTTTTTGGAAATTATTTAAGCCTCATTTTATACCTTTTTAGACCTCTAGGGGGCAGTCTTTAACAAAAGTGAGGGAATACACGGCACAGCTCTGTCTTATTCCCCTGTCTGAAGTCTTAATGCACTTCTGTTAATATCATGAAGCAGAAACATCTGCCGTTGTTATTGTTAAAGGGATAATTCACCCAAAAATGAAAATTCTGTCATCACTTACATGTTGTTTCCAACCCATTTGCTTTTTCTTTCCATGGAACTCAAATAGAGATGTTAGGCGGAAGGTTCAGTTTCAATCACCATTTACTTGCATTGCATAATTTTCCATACAATTAAAGTGAACTGTGACTGGGGCTGTCTGTCCCTAATATTCTGTTATATTTCATAGTAATATGTGAGTAAATGGTGTCAGATATGCTACCACTACAAATAACAGTGTACAATATAGTCACTAAACACCCCCACACTTATACAAAAAGTATATTGTGATTGCATTTGTAAGTATAAGCCCACCTGCACTTGTCTCTGTGCTTTGGTTCAATAACCCAGTAAAGGCCAGTGACGCCACTGACATTTTATGTTGTTAATGGGCTCTCTCACAACTAGAGTGCAGCCCAGGGGATGAGCTCTGTGCCCACAAGAAATTAAATCCACTTCTCCATTCTCTGCTTCTAAACCAATGACAAGTGGTGAAGGGGAGATTCCATTCTGGTAGATTTAGCAGTTTTTTGGCATCTTCTCCCTGGGTTTGACAACCATTGACCTGTGTGAGGCTTTTTTTTTTTTTTTTCCTGTTTAATTTTTTGTTTAGAAACGTACTATTCCAGTGGTTGGTTTGAGCCTCTGGTCAAGGTTCTTGCGTCGGTAAATCTGTTTAACAGTCAGGGGATAATGTGATTAAATATCTCAGGAGAGCAGCCACTATGCTTGTGTGACATGACCTCTTTTTACATTCAGGGGCATGAAGAGTCAAAACAGAGATAATCAGCATGGTTGTTTATATGACCTCCATGTAAGAAATTCCTCTTCTGCATTCAATGTAATTAAGATAATGTTATGGAATGGAATTAACATTTGATATCTTGGGGAAATAATCAGAAGCTTTGTGTTTATGCTACATTGTGAGGACCAAATGTCCCCACAAGGATAGTAAAACCTGAGATCATCTACTATATAATTATATAAAAACAAGTGTGTGAGTGTGTGTGTGTGTGTGTGTGTGTGTGTGTGTGTGTGTGTGTCATCTTGACCCACACGAACACATAAGTATGCACAAACAAGCACACAAACACACAAGTTGTCACAATTATTAGTTTAATACAAAAGCAATGGAAGTCAAAAATATTTTGTGACTGTTTAACTGTGATTTAACGAGCCTGGCAAATTAGACCCATTAAGTGCAACAGTGGTAATTGACTGCCAGGACCAAGGAAGGGTTAAAATGTCACTTGTTTTGATTTTGACTTGTTGTGATAACATTCAACACACATTATTTTTAATAGATTAAAGGGAAAGTTCACCCAAAAATAAAAATTCTCTCATCATGTGCATGTCCCAGATGTGCATGACTTTCTTTCTTCAGCAGAACACACACACACACACACACACACAAACACAAATATATTTTTTAGGAAAATATATCAGATGTGAAAGTGAAACTAAACAGGCACCACATGTGACTTTCAAATTTAAAAGTGAAAGTGAAAGTGGAGATTTAGGGAAATAAAATAAAAACGTACATTTTGATCTGTTTCTCACCCACACCTGTTATATTGCTTCTGAAGATATGGTTTTAATCACTGGAGCCTTATGGATTACTTCTATGTTTCCTTTATGTGATTTTTAGAGCCACAACTGTCTGATCACCATTCATTTGCATTGAATGCACCTACAGAACTGAGATATTCTTCTAAATCTTAATTTGTGTTCTGCTGAAGAAAGAAACTCATACACATCTGGGATGGCATGAGTGTGAGTAAATGATGAGAGAATTTTCATTTATGGGTGAACTATCCCTTAAAGTGTCCAAATGCTTTTTGGGTTGATGTTTTTCACTTGATGATCACATTTTACATATATCATTGGAGCATCCTGCTGTGTGCCGTGTCTGTGTGCGTGTTTATGAGAACATCACACCCAGTGGAATCATTTGGTCAATTTTACAATGTAATTCCATCAGGTAACCAGACCTGATAATGTGAACTGGCTGCATGCAGGTTTTATGATTTACAGGCTCATGAGTAAGCTGTTCTCATTGAAGAGAAATTTTTCATTATGATGGACAGCAGAGCTATGGGAGGAATGCTGTAAAATTTATGTGTGTTAGTGTGTGTGTTTTGCTGATGTCAGTTGCAAACTGTGGGCAGGGCTGCTGGGGAGATGAGTGAGCTGTTCAACCAAGCACAACGCTTAGCTGTCAATCATACACAGCAATTAATAAGCCAAGGTCATGATAAGCAGAGAGTGAGAGTGAGAGAGGCCATCAGAAGAGCTATGGCCATGCCAACATAGCTTTAAAAGAAGGCTCTAATTAAAAACTCATTGTTAAAAAATAAAAATAATAATAAACTTTCCTTATCTCTGTTAGACATCCAATATAACGGAATCTTGAATATTGTCTTAGTTCCGTATCAGTGAGGTATTAAAAGGATAGTTATTAAAAGAAAATTCTGTCATCATTTACTCACCCTCATGTCATTCCAAACCCATATGACTTTCTTATATTTAAAAAATAAATAAAATAAAAAATAAAATAAAGAATGAACTGGCCCCTCTTTTCCATATAATGAAAGTGAATGGTCTCATGACCAAACCTTATTGATGTCAGTGGCTCCATATTTGATTTTCAGTAATTTCCCAGAGGATTTTCAGTACATAATGACTTCATTGTCAGTCTGTTTCTCATATAGAACTAGCGTATGGCTTCAGAAGATTTACAGAATATCAATAGAACTTCTATGGTGCTCTTTTGTCATTATCGGACAAAATTATCCTTTCAGTACATTCTTTAAAATTTCTCCTTTTGTGTTCCATTCAAAAAAGAAAGTAATTCAGATCTGGAACAACATGAGGGCAAGTAAATGATAATAGAATTGTCGTTTTTGGGTGAACTGTCCCTTTAAGCAAATGTTTGTCCAACGTAACTGACTCATATCAAATGACAGCTTTATGATACATATATATAATCCAGTATAATCAATAACCCTGACCATTAATGCATCAGCTGAGGATTCTGTTTCCAGGCCTGGGTCATTTGAAACATGGACAATACCTTTTAATAGGCAGTGAGGTGATGTCCATCACTGCCACAGAGCGGAAGACAGTATAATCTTTGCAGATAAATCAGTGGGTAGAGAGAAATGAGGCAATTACATAACCACAACGTGGAAACCCCATATAATGGGTTAAAGATTTTTTTTTTTTTTTTTTTTTTTTTTTTTTTGCTGATACTGAGGACCTGCTTATGTTTGCCCAACAAAATAATTTGTAAAGATAATTATTAAAAGATAAGCAAGGAGTAATAAGATATGATGACATCTAGAGGTACTAAATATTAAAATAGTTCATTACAACTTTCTTTGACCTTATTTTTCATACTTTTTTATCAAGCCTGATGACACATAACGGCTGATAAAGCAGATTTAATCTCCTCTCCATGTCCATAATAAAGTCTTCATTACTCCCCTCATTAGAGTCATTATTTTAATGTATGAGCCAAACTCACTAATTGAGGGGTCTTAATGCTATTAAACTTTAATCAAGCAAATTTTTTTCAGAGGAGTGGGAGGGTGTCAGCTTGAGTAGAGACTTCCTTTTGATAAGGTTTCAGTGTTTTTAAGGATTGTTCCAGCAACTGTGGCATCAGACAGTAATTTTGACTCTGTAATCCCTCAGATTTTCAAAACAATCAAAGATCGCATTTATAGTAACGCACTTACTAATTCTACAATAGTAGTCTAAGGGGCAAATCATACCAAAAGGTTTAACACTTAAACACTTAACTTAGCATTAATTCTTCTATTAAAAAAATCATTATTTCAGATGTCAGGTTGTCTAAATCTATCTATCTATCTATCTATCTATCTATCTGTCTGTCTGTCTGTCTATCTATCTATCTAGGTTGCTGCTAGAGCTCGTGTTTGTAGCCTGCTAGCCTGCTTAGCATTGCTTATCTTTCTATTTTCAACATTTAATCTTTGATCTCTCCCATTTTTTCAGCGTGCATTGGTTTTTCTGCTTTTATATTTTTTAACCCATTACAATTAAGTGCATTTTATCGCGCACACCCGCCTTTCCACTTTTATCGTGATTGAACTGCATGCTTTACCACATGCATTTTTTACACGGATCATTGCATCAATCTCAAACCACTGGTGATCAGGAACCACCACAACAACAACAATTATGTGAGGGATTCACATCGATCTCAACCCCCCGCTGATCAAAAACCACCACCACAACAAATTCATGACTTTATGAATTTCTTTACTGATAAAATTGAAATCATCAGAATTTCTTTTAATTATGCATCCGTCTGCCACAGCACCCCAGAAGACTCAAATTATTCCCTACAAGCAACTTCAATCCTTTGCTGGTTTGGTTTAGCTTGGTTTAGGTCCTATCTCTGTGACCGCTACCACTTTGTCTGTGTAAATGAGGAACTGTCAGATCAAATTAAAATTAAAAGCCTCTCCTTTTCTCCCTGTATACAGTATGCTCCCCCTGGGAGACATTATCAGGAACCATGGAATTAGTTTTCACTGTTATGCCGACGATACACAACTTTATATTACTTCAAAACCCGACGAAATTTCACAATTTTCCAAATTAACAGAGTGTATGATTGATATCAACAGAGTGGATGGCTAGAAATTCCCTTCTACTCAATTCGGATAAAACAGAATTTCTAATTATTGGAACAAAAACCTAAAAAAATAAGATGATAAAATATAATCTGACTCTGATGGATGTACTGTAACATCAAGTTCTACAGCAAAAAAATTAGGTGTTATATTTTATAGCAATCTAACCTTGAAAAACAAATTTCAATATTTGTAGAACTGCATTCTTCCACCTTAGAAATATTGCCAAGTTACGACATGCTATCTGTTTCTGATGCCGAAATATTAATTCATGAGTTCATGACCTCAAGACTAGATTAGTCTTGCAGGTTTAATAAATAAACTTCAGTTGGCTGAAAATGCAGCAGTGAGAGTGCTATCTTGAACCAAGAAATACGATCATATCAGCCCAATTTTATCAGCGTTACATTGGCTACCTGTTAAGCTTCATATTAATTTTAAAATTCTGTTAATTGCTTTCAAAGCTTTGAATGGTCTGGCTCCAACGTTCTAAGGTGACCTTCTGTCACGCTATAGTCCATCGCGCTCACTACGATCGCAAAACTCTGGCCTGTTAACAATACCAAGAATATCAAAATCCACAAAAGGAGGGAGATCATTTTCATATTTGACTCCTAAACTATGGAATAGTCTTTCTAGCAGTGTTCAGAACTCAGACACACACTCTCAGTTTAGGTGTAGACTAAAGACTTATCTATTCAGCCAGGCATACACCATATTTATCCCTCAATTCATAGTTATGCTGCTTTAGTTAGGTCTGCTGGAACCAAAAACACCTCTTATTCTTTAACCCTGCTTTAAAGTGAATGGCATCTACACTAATTTCATTCTATTTCTTTCCCTGCTACCAGAGCCTACCAGATCCATCTCTGGTCCTGCCTGATGTCCGATTCCCACTATGTCGCTGAGTGATGATGACCAACTGCAGCATGTGCCAGCCAGAATTCACTTCAGTCTACTAAGACGGACTTCACAGAGGATGAATTGATGCAAACTCAAAGACATGGAATTCTTCATGAGCCACTGTCTGAAGCATGGGCTCAAGAAGGTGATCACCAAAATTGTCTGCCATAAGCTTCCAGCTGGACTGTGATGCTCCTCACTGAATATCAGCTTGGTCAAAGGAGGGACAATTGTCTCTTAAACTACATAGAAAATGAATTAACCACTAACAAAAGCTATCTGCCTGTCTATCTATCAACTACAGTATCTATCTATCTATCTATCTATCTATCTATCTATCTATCTATCTATCTATCTATCTATCTATCTATCTATCTATCACTCTTATCTGTCTATCACTCTTTCTTAACTACCTATCTACCTACCTACCCATCCACCCACCCACTCTTTCAGAAAAGGCAATGAAATTTGCTGCTCTATTTGTTCACATAAAATGCAGTTCTTTATACCTTTATATGCCATGACCAGCTATTTTAGCCATCACCCTGGGCAAGGAACCAGGTCAGCAGAAAAGGATGAGAGAGAATTAGAGAGGGGAAACTGAGTCAAGTTTATTTGAAAGGTGATGTAATTTCAGCTGCAGAATTCTAAAATTGGAAATTGAGGAAGGACAAAGCAATTCCTTGCACTACCATGGGTGGCCATTAAGAAGGATCTGCTGTAACAGAAATGCATGCCACATAAAGTTCTCTGTTAGGATTGTCTTTCACCTATGATCTCTTTTAGTCAGTCTGGTATTTTTCTTAGATAATTGTTTTGTCAGTGTTGCAGTTCATGCACACTTGCACACTCACAAACACACCCTCATGTTGTTGTTTGCAATGAAAATGAATGGTGACTAAGGATAACATTCTACTTGACATCTCCTTTTGTGTTCCAAGGAAAGAAAGGAAGTTACACAGGTTTGAAATAACATGAGGGTATGGGAATTATTATCATTTTTCAATTAACTATCCATTTAATGTTGGTGTATGCCAGTTGTTCTCAACTGCGACCCAAAAACAGGGTCATGGATATTAGCATGCTAAATGCAAATATTAAAATACAACTAACCATATAATTTTGCATACTTTTGTTAGAATGTCAAAGTCAATAAGCTTATCAACGTTTAAAGCAGAAGTGTCACCAAACAGAACTGCATAAATGACATTGTTTCCAATCAGCTTTTCGAACCCTCCTTTTGATCAAACAGATAGTCCCACCAAAAACTCACGCCATAGGAGGAGCCTTTGTTGCTGTGTCGGGCAGTTTTTTATAGCACCAAAAAACACAGTGTTTACATTTTTCGATACAATCAATCTATGAATGGCTTACTTGTACTTCTTTGCATTTAAGCTGGGATAAGAGAAAGTGTTTTTCACATCGAAAGAGTTAAACACTTCAGTTTTAAAAGAGATGAGAAAATACTTATCAGCCATATCTTTTGTTGTTGATATTGCCATCAATAATTTTGCATATGGGCCTACTGTATTTAGCTAATACATTTAAATGTTTGATTTTAAGGACATTTTTATTATTTTTTTTTTCTCGGTACTGAAACAAAACCAGTTTAGAACTTCTCTTTTCTGTTAAAGTGATGTCCTTCTGTGCAATCATGCGACCTGAAGCTCTCTGTGATAGACAAGGAAATTTCTTCTGCTTGAGTTCTACACAGCCACACCATCAATAATTGAATTTGTGTGTAGACATTAACCAGGCCACACATAAGTCCCACTATGGTCACTCCCAGTAGCAGAAATAATAGGCCACTGTCTGCAGCAACAAGGGAAACAAGAGTGAGAGAGCAGAACCACAGTGAGATGTTCAGTCAACCGGTCATTATTACAAAATTTATTACATTATTAGATTTGAAATCATGTGATATGAGAAGAAAGAGACCGCAGAGTGATGCTCTGCGAGTAATAATCAGTTGCTTTTTGTACAGGACAGTAGATCCACTCCGTTTTTCAAGTAACCTCTTTAAACTCATTCACAACCCATTTTACTTCTGTAATGCAACACATTTCCAAGTGAATCTGAATATTTTATTAGAAAAAAAATTATGACAGACTTGGTTTTACCCATCTGGAATTAATTGGATGGTGAGAAGTGGGTGATCCATACCAGAATGAAGTTGATTGTGAAGGACTTCAACCCTCTTGAAACTATTTGGCTACTGGTTAACATTATCCAATAGGATGAGAGGGCTGGGTGACATCAGCCAAAAAGGAAAGTCATTGCAGAGGTGGAGCAAGTTATCACTTTTAGATGAAAAGTTATTAAAACATTTTTGTTTATCATTGGAAAAACACAATAATGATGAGTTGTGCACAAAAACAGGAATGTGATCTAAGTTAATTAGGTAAATTTGTATTCCATTCGCTTACTGATCAGCTGAGCTTTACCCATAAATAACAGAGGGAATTGAAGGTATTGTCCTAAAGGTTTCGATATGCTTCAGAAGCCACCCACTGTATGCCAATGAGAGGCTGAATGAAATGCTTTGTGAAATGCTCATGTTGGAACAATCCACCAAATAACATCGAGACACACTGCCCTTGTGCAGCTCCCACTGGCGTCTGGACATGGCCCACTTCGTTACAACTGGGGATGACTAATTAATGCCTCTCTGACAGGTGACACGGTTTTATAAGTATAAGTTACTCTCCGGCCAATGGGCTGTTATAACACATGCAGAGTGCCCAAGCAAAGATGGAATCCACCTCCATTATTAATTCACGTGGCTCAAGAGTAGTGTTTAAGGAGTGTGTTTCTATGCACTCCTACAGTGTTCTGTTGGCCCCAGGGCTTCAGAGATTTGTTTTGTAGACAGGCAGAGAAGAGGAACGAAGAAGGATTCCTTTTGAATTTGCATGACCTGGAAAGTGATTGGGAGGGTTTTTAGTCCATCTTCGGGATGAGGTGATACTAACCCGATCTCATGAAAATTCGTACATACTTTATGAGTTGGCTATTTTGTATGGTCTTGCATGATGATGTTGCATAAACTCGTACAACTTCATCACGTGTAAATTCCCGGATGTCTAATGCAGAAGTAAGCGTGAGTTCTGCGCATGAGGCATTAAGGACATACTTATTAATATTATGCCCTTATCCAAACCCCTTATCTAAACTTAACCAATTAGTAGAGTGTGTAATCATGATAGGAAGCTGTTGTGTGTGACAGAAGGAAGTAATTGTCATGTATTAGATGGAAATGATGTCCAGCGACCTCATTGGCTGTAGTGAAAGTCATAGGGATTCAAACGAGTGCAGTCGCACGATATCATACGAATTAGCCAAATTTAGAAAAGTCATACGAATCCTGACAATTTCGCCGTGAGAGTGTGTTGGGCGATACATAACACTGTTGAATGATGGGACTGATCTAATTGATGATTGACTTTTCTTCATAAAATCCGTCTTTAAAAAGGTAGTTGGGAGGATTATGTGTCTAATGACAAATTCACATGCATTAATAGTGATGCTGATCTAAACCTTGAGGTACATTAAGGTAGGCACATGGCACCTGAGTGTGAGATACAGATGACCTTGTTTTGTTTTGATGGATGGAAAACGTGTACCTGTGTCAGTGATTTATCTGTGCAAAGTCGTTTGTCACGCAGACAGATGATTTTAGTTTACGTGGTGGTGCATGATGAATGAAAAACTTCTTCCTGAAGGTACAGCCTTGTGTGTGTGTGTGTGTGTGCCAAATTAGTGCACCACAAGCTGAGTCCTTCAACTTCTTACCCTCTGCTTACAGGCAGCTCTGAAGGACTTGATGGGATGGGAGGGACAGAATGAACAGCATTTATGCCACAAATCTGTGCCTTTTGGGACATGAGTAGTCCCCTGATGTGAAGCCAATGGAAATCTCCACTGACATATTGCTTCTGTAGGTCACTTTCATCGCTGATATACTTTTTGTGTGTAAACTTCTCATGGCAGGCGTAAACCTCAGGAGAATTTCCTAGAAACTGGTTGACAGTTTCATGCCAAGTCTCACAAGAAAGCTAGACACTTACCAGGCTTAAATATATCCTCAAGAAAACTAATCAAATTGCAAATGTAATTTAAAAATGCAAATTGTAAACATAAATACCAAATGAATTAAAATGTAAAAATTACTATTTGTATTTATTTATTTATATTATTTCATTATTTCAGGAAACACTGCAATCTTGAATTCTCCTGAATTAAATAAAATAAATAAAGTCATTACAGCCCAAAAAAGAAGTATCTGACAAATTCAACCTTACAACTATCAACAATTTTTGGAAAAATTTATAAAAGGCACACAATTCAAAGTTTAAATCTTTTCTACTCTATCCTTTAAAACTAGAACTACTGTTTTTAAAAGTAGCATTTTTTCTTTAAAATCATCCTAGGGGACCAAAGAGTTCCATAACTGAAGAATGGGCAATATACTCCTTTTATTACAACCCATAAATGTGTCTCAATAAATAGTCATCACAATAAAGGGCAGCTGAACTTTTTCTCGGTGTGAATAAACAGAAACCTGAAACTGTTTACAGCAGCATAAAATGCCTGCAAGACATTTCAGAGGCACAAAATAGCACAGTTTTGCTCCATTCTTGCCCCATAAACCTCTATTGGCTTATACTATTTCTACCACTGGCAAAACATTAATTTTGCTTGTGTATGTCCAAAATCTGATTTGGACCAGTGGGCCAATAATTCACATTTATTGGAGCCAAACAGGTTAAGCTAGGGGCAGGCTGCCAGATGCAAGTCAAAACCAGTCATAAGTCTTGATTTCAAGACTGGTCAAAGCGGAAATTGTTTTTGAACATACGGGCACATGTGAGCTCCAGTTTTTGGGTGATATGTCTGCAGAAAGGTGCCAAAAGCAAGTTTTAAAGGGAGTTGTTTTTAGCTGTAAAGGATGAAATACGGTGAAGAGAAATGCATGTTTCTGTAATTAACAATTTTATTGATTCCAAAAATAAAACATACAAACACAACATAAAAAATGGAATCAATTATTCACATTATTAATACCTCACTCATAAAGTTCTAAACCCTCAACCAAAATTCTTGGATCTTTACACATCCCCAAAAAACATGTATTGTGTCCCCATCTTCTGATTGGCACCACCAGTAGGTGGGTGTGTCTTTAAGACCCAACCTATACAATCTAGAGGGAGTCCAGTAGAACCGATGCAAAATCATAAATTGCATCAGACGGACCCTTGCATCTCTAGATGCAGACTTGATGCTTTTTAAGATCCTGGCCCAGACTCCCTCCTCCAATACCAGATTTAAATCCTTCTGCCATAATCTCTTGAAAGAAGACAAAGCTTCATCCCCCAGACTCTGAATCAACAGGGAGTAATACACTGATGCTTCATGACCTTTCCCAAAAGCAGTAATCACCATTTCCAGAGTATCTGCTGCTTTAGGGAGGTGTACACTACTCCCAAAAATAGTACAGAGCAAGTGGCACAGCTGTAAATACCTAAAGAACTGGGATCTGGGAATCTTAAAATGTTGAACCAAATTATCAAAAGATCTCAGTACACTCTCATATAGGTCACCGAGTGTAGTAACCCCCCTCCCAATCCACTCTGACCAACAGAAAGGGGAATTATTAATGTGTAATTTAGGGTTCAGTTATATGCTTGAGGCAACACTTAAATAAATGTCCGAATTAAACACTCTGGACACTTTCGTCCAAACCAGGTGCAGATGCGAGATAACGGGGTGTGACTTAACTTCTCCGGTTAGTTTGATAGAAAGGCTTTGCAATGGCAAAATAGGGGAAAGAATGTCCTGTTCAATACAGAACCAGGAAGAGGCTCTCTCAGGTGGGAGCGACCAATGGGCCAAATGTCTGAGACCGAACGCATAATAATAAAACAAAATCTTGGGTAGGTCTAGCCCACCTTTGTCAATCAGCCTATGTAACTTACTGAAATGTAACCTGGGATGCTTACCATTCCAAATAAAGGACTTCACTATGCTATGTGTGTGACTTAACTTCTCTGGTTAGTTTGATAGAAAGGCTTTGCAATGGCAAAATAGGGGCAAGAACGTCCTGTTCAATACAGAACCAGGAAGAGGCTCTCTCAGGTGGGAGCAACCAATGGGCCAAATGTCTGAGACCGAATGCATAATAATAAAACAAAATCTTGGGTAGGCCTAGCCCACCTTTGTCAATCAGCCTATGTAACTTACTGAAATGTAACCTGGGATGCTTACCATTCCAAATAAATGACTTCACTATGCTATCAAATTGTTTGAAATAAGAGAGGGGAACATCTACAGGGAGAGACTGCAGAGGTAGTTACATTTTGGAATGCAGTTCATTTTAATAACATTAACCTTCCCAATCATCGATAAATGTAATGAAGCCCACCTGCCCACATCACTCGAAAACCTTTTTATTAAAGGCTCAAAATTAACTCTGACTAAATCACATAAATTTGCTGGGAATAAAATACCCAAATATTTAATGCCCTCTTTGGGCCACTGGAAGGCGCCTGGCTGAAAAGCCGTTACTGGACAGTATGCAGTCAGAGCTAAAGCTTTGGATTTAGCCCAATTAACACTGTATCCCGAAAATTTAGAAAAGGAATTGATAATTCTGTGGAGGGAAGGCATAGATCTAGTGGGGTTGGATCACCACCATCACCCCTGGAAAATCATCCTCTTTTCTTATCGCGGCTGCTAATGGTTCCAGGGCCAGACAGAACAATAATAGGGAAAGAGGGCAACCCTGCCAGGTGCCCCTATCCAGACTAAAATAATCTGAAACTAATCAATTTGTTTGAACCGCCACTACAGGGTGTCTATAAAGTAACTTAATCCATCCAATAAAAGTATTCCCAAACCTGTATATTTCCAAAATCTTAAAAAGATAATCCCATTCTACCATATTAAAGGCCTTTTCGGCGTCAAGTGAGATGGCAGCGACCGGAGTCTGATCATTCGCCACTGACCACATTGATTAGACGCCTGATGTTAACAGAAGAGCTGTGGCCCTGAATAAACCCCACCTGATCTATATGTATGAGAGATGTCATAACTTTACTTAATCAGTTAGCCAGAATTTTTGCCAAAATGTTTACATCTAGCTGGATCAGTGAAATTGGACAGTAACTCTTACACTCACTTGGATCTTTGTCTTTTTTAAGAATCAGACTGATCAGGGCTTGTGCCATGGTTGGGGGAAGCTTTCCATTCTTTAATGATTCCATATAAACTTCTAACAAAAGTGGAGCCAATTCTGTAGCATAAGATCAAAAAAATTCAGCAGCAAAGCCATCTGGCCCGGGAGCCTTGCCTGTAGGTAAGGACTTAATTACCTCATCAAGCTCCTCCAAGGTTATCTCAGAATCAAGATAATTGTTTTGCTCAGTCGTCAATTTAGGGAGTTCTAATGGTTCCGCAAAGTTTCTAATATCTTCATAAGTAGACGAAGACGTGGAACTATAAAGATCAATACAGAATTCTATAAAAGCATTATTAATATCATTGGCCGAGGTAAACATTTCACCACCAGCAGAGGGAATGGTAGAAAAAGACTCTCTCTGCTTTATATATCTAGCCAAAAGCTTCCCTGCTTTGTCCCCTGACTCAAAATATGATTGCCCTGAATAACCAAAACTCCACACTTTCCATGACAGAATAGTATTATATCTATATGTGAATGAGGCATAATGTATGATCCGACCCCTAAGACCAGCCTTAAGTGCCTCCCAAGCCACGCCCACAGAGGATACTGAGGACCAGTTGGTCTCCATATAGACATTGATTTCAGTCTTTAACATTTGTTGGAAATCAGGATTTTGCAAAAGGGATACATTAAGGCGCCAACTATATGATTTCTTTTTATCTGTGTGTGGCGACATCTCTAAACTCAGGGCATGTTCTGAGACTAAAATGTTTCCAACTGAGCAATCAACAACAGATGAAATGAGGGACTTAGATATAAAAATTAAAAAAAAAATCTATTCTAGAATAAATCTTATGGACTGATGAAAAGAAAGTATAGTCCCTACCAGATGGGTCCAAAAGTCACCAAATATCTACAAAACCATGATATTAACACATCCTGTGAAGCGTCACAGTTTTGTGAACTTTCCAGTAATATAAATAGTAGTATAACTACAGGGGCCTTAAGCCCACCAGTTCAGTTTAGTTCCAACTGCCTAAGTGGATACATATCTGCATTTTTTTGAGATGGCATCAAGAGGCTGCAAGCATCTGGCAGATGCATTTTGCTATGTCTGCGGCCACTTTATCAAGATAAGAGCGAAAAAGTGGAAGCATCTGCTAAGATGTGTGAGGCCTACAAGGCATATTTCGGCATGCCTGTCGGGGATCAAGACAAACCCTGGGCACCTCTTTTCACCTGCGAGAATTGCAAAAAAACTCTGGAAGGTAAGATGAACAATTGTTGCTTGGAATTTTATGTTATAAAATTTGTTAATTTTTAAAATTGTAAAAGTTTTTAATTTTAAAATATTTTAAAATTTTCAATGTTATTGAAAAAATATATAATATATGAAAAATGTTATGAACACATTAGTCATGGGCGAAATAAATGTATTTTTGTTGGATGGTACAGAGGGGAAAAGAGAGCCATGAAGTTCACTATCCCAAGAATTTTGCGGGAAGCCACTGACCACACAAGCAACTGCTACTTCTGCATGATGGACCCTTCCAAACATCGGACTGGCAAGAATGCACCTGCTATCACATATCCGGACCTTCCTTCATCCATTGCCCCGGTGCCACACTGCCATGAGCTCCCCGTACCCACTCCTCCGGAAAGAGAGCAGCCGTCTTTAGAAGAGAGCAGCAAGTCAGAGAGCGAGGAAGATGTTGTAGAACCAGATGACAATTTCAGAGGTGGAGCTGAGGAGAGAAACCCATACTACCCCAACCAAAAAGACCTCAACGACTTGATTAGAGTGCAAGTCGCAGATCAGAGGAAGCGTCACCAACCTTTTTCCAGTTTCTTCACCTGTCAAGATGGGCTCTGCTTCTGCCACAGTATGACCAGTCTGTTCGAGGCAATCGGAATCGCCTGTAACCAGAATGAGTGGCGCCTCTTCATTGACAGCTCATCCAGGAGCCTCAAAGCCGTGCTGCTTCATAATGGTAACAAGTACCCGTCTCTTCCTCTGGCTCACTCGGTGCACCTCAAAGAGTATTACAACAGCATCAAGACCTTGCTGGACGCCTTGAAGTATGATGAGTACATTTGGGGGCTGATTCGTGAAAGTGATTTACAGTATCATCATAAATCTCGAAAAACTACTCACTTCTAAATCTTTTGTAGTCATTTTTGTATTACTTTAGTATAAATACATGTTAATTTGGATTCATATGTTGTTTTTTCTGACTTTATGTGAACGAAAAGACACAAATTTGCCCGTTTTCTCATTGGAAATAGGTAAATTTCAAAATATCACTATCCTGGTCACAAAAGCAAAGTTTGTGGGGAATAATAGCCATTCTCTATACTTTTGAGGCATAAGCAATTAGGAAATAACATTTACTACCCAGGAACAAAAATTGTGTTACATAGTGTTATCCAAATGTGATTACTGGTTTCAATGCGGGACGAGGCTTTGTGTGGCTGCTGCGTTGCGAGCTCCGACACAACATTGTAGTTTTTGTTTGTTTTGTTTTCAATTCTTATGTTTTTTGTCTTGGATGTTGTCTGCTTATTGTCTATGACAGAAAAACACTTTTGGACATTGGTTCTGCAATTACACACCATAAACTGGACTTCAAATTCCTCAATGCCGACCTGCTGTTTACAAACACGCCAGTGGAGCCCTTTGTCTGGGCAGCCTGGCCACGAATACACATAAGGAAAAGGGGAAACAGAGCCGGCGTTCTCATCAGAGTAACACGTCACGCAAATCGACCTCCGCTACCCAGTATTCTACTGGCAAATGTTCAGTCTCTGGACAACAAGCTCTGCTGAGAGCGCGGATCTCTTTCCAATGAGAGACGAGGGACTGCTGCATTATCTGCCTAACAGAAACTTGGATGTCTGTGGAGATTCCAGACTCAGCCATCGAACCCGCGGGGTTCTCCGTGCACCGAGCGGACAGAGCGAAAGACCTCTCAGGTAAAAGCAGAGGTGATGGTGTATTTTTATGATCAACAAATCTTGGTGTGATCAGAGGAACGTACATTCTATCAAGTCTTTCTGCTCTCCTGATCTAAAATTTTTCATGCTTCTGTGTTGACCATTCTGGCTACCAAGGGAATTCACAGCGGTCATTATCACAGCTGTGTACATCCCGCCACAAGCCGACACAGACCGGGCACTCAAGGAACTGTATGGGATATAAGCAAGCAGGAAACCACTCACCCTGAGGCCGCGTTCATTGTGACTGGGGACTTTAACAAAGCCAATCTCAAATCAATCGCACCAAAATACCACCAACACATCAGTTTTAACACACGAGGGGTCCGGGTTTTGGACCATTGCTACTCTCCCTTCCGGGATGGCTACAAATCCCTCCCCCGCCCACCATTTGGCAATCGGACCACTCTTCCGTTCTGCTTCTGCCCACTTACAGGCAGAAACGGAAACAGGAAGCACCCACCCTCAGAACGATCCAGTGCTGGTCGGACCAGCCAGACTTTAAGCTACAAGACTGTTTTGATCACGCAGACTGGGAGATGTTCTGGTCCGCCTCTGATAATGACATCGAGCTTTACACGTGTTTCATCAGAAAGTGCGAAGAGGATGTTTTTCAGTCCAAAACAATACGGATCTACCTGAACCAGAAATCTTGGATTAATAGCGATGTTCGCGCGGCACTTAATGTGCGGACCTCCGCTTTTAATTCCGGGAATGTGGAGGAGCATAAACAAGCCAGTTATGCCCTCCGAAAAACTATCAGAGCAGCAAAACACCAGTACAGGAACAAGATTGAAGGACAGTTTAACACCACCAACTCTAGAAGCATGTTGCAGGGAATTAATATCATCACGAACTTTAAAGGGAATAAAAACTCCGCCGTGAACACCGCTGCCTCTCTCCCGGATGAGCTAAATACTTTTTATGCATGTTTCGAGGGAAATAACACCGCCTTCACGGAGAGAGCTCTCGCGGCTGAAGCTACAGAGGTTAGTTCACTCTCCGTCTCTGTAACGGATGTAACCCGATCCTTCCGACGGGTGAATATCCATAAAGCCGCGGGTCCAGACGACATTCCGGACCGCATCATCAGAGCGTGCGCACCAAATGGCTGGTGATTTTATGGACATTTTCAACCTTTCCCTCTCCTTGTCTGTAGTCCCCACATGCTTTAAAACATCCACCATTGTGCCTATACCAAAGCAATCCAAAATCACTTGCTTAAATAACTGGCGTCCTGTTGCTCTGACCCCCATCATCAGAAAATGCTTTGAGAGACTAATCAGAGATTACATCTGCTCTGTGCTGCCTCCATCACTGGACCCATTGCAGTTTGCTTACCGCAACAACCATTCCACTGATGATGCCATTGCATCTACAATACACACTGCTCTCTCCCTCCTGGAAAAAAGGAACACTTATGTGAGAGTGCTGTTTGTAGACTACAGCTCAGCGTTCAACACCATAGTGCCCTCCAAGCTTGATGAGAAACTCCGGGCTCTGGGCTTAAACAGCTCCCTTTGCAGCTGGATCCTGGACTTCCTGTCAAGCAGACACCAGATGGTTAGAATGGGCAGTAACATCTCCTCATCACTGACCCTCAACACTGGAGCCCCACAGGGCTGTGTTCTCAGCCCACTCCTGTACTCCCCGTACACACATGACTGTGTGGCAACACACAGCTCCAATGCCATCATTAAATTTGCTGATGATATGACAGTGGTAGGTCTGATCACTGACAATGATGAAACAGCCTACAGAGAGGAGGTGCACAATCCGACACACTGGTGACAGAAGCACAACCTCTCCCTCAACATCAGTAAGACAAAGGAGCTTGTGGTGGACTTCAGGAGAAGAGAAAGAGAACACAGCCCCATCACCATCAATGGAGCACCAGTGGAGAGAGTCAACAGCTTCAAGTTCTTGGGTGTCCACATCACTGGAGGAACTCACATGGTCTGTCCACACTGAGGCCATTGTGAAGAAGGCTCATCAGTGCCTCTTCTTCCTTAGCTGGCTGAGGAAGTTTGGAATGAACCGCCACATCCTCACACGGTTCTACACCAGCACTGTAGAAAGCATCCTGACTGGCTGCATCTCCACTTGGTATGGCAATAGCACCGCCCACAACCGCAAAGCCCTGCAAAGGGTGGTGCGAACTGCCAGACACATCATCGGAGGTGAGCTTCCCTCCCTCCAGGACATATATACCAGGCGGTGTGTGAAAAAAGCTCGGAGGATCATCAGAGACTCCAGCCACCCGAGCCATGGGCTGCTCTCACTGCTACCATCAGGCAGGCGGTATCGCAGCATCAGGACCCTCACCAGCCGACTTCATGACAGCTTCTTCCCCCAAGCAATCAGGCTTTTGAACTCTTGATCTCTCACGATCAGTATACATCAGCACTGCACTTTATTAATCTTATTATCGCACACTGGACTGTCATAATTATATCTCTCTTAACAACACACTGACAACTGACTATCAACCGACAGCCTGAATATCAAAACAGTACAATACAAACTACTGTACATTTTATATATACTATATATACAATTTTTTATTGTATAATATGTATTCTATATTGTGTGTATTGTATAATGTACATTGTATGTTATTATTTGTATATTGTGTTGTGTGTAATTATGTGTATATTAGATTTTAAATTATGTTGTGTAAATCTGAAGTTTATTGTAAATTGGTACATGTCTCATCACTGTCACGACTGCTATGTTGCTCGGAACTGCACCCAAGAATTTCACACACTATTGCACTTGTGTATATGGTTGTGTGACAATAAAAGTGATTTGATTTGATCACTAGTGATTTTTGAACTAATTCCAAAATAAAAGACATGAGAACATGAACAAAAACACATTTAAACATGACAGACACCCTTGTTTACATCACGCCTTCAGGTCAGTATGACAGCCGTAATAATATCATTACAAGGTTTCGTTATCAATGTTTGGGTAATCATACTGGGTAGGCAGCCTGATAGCAGACATTCTACATGAGCACAGGTGTTCAGCATCTTCGCAGATGTCTCCGCATGATTCCCCGGTCCTTGCCCAGACCAGGAGGGAAGCACCTTCAGTTAATGAGAAATAAAAGCCTCAGTTAATGCTTATCAGAGCAAACAGAAGAGTCATCCAACCAAAATCAGCCCCTGCAGGCTCCACCGTCCACCCACCAGCCCTTTTGTCTGGGTCACGTGTGTGTGTGTGTGTGTGTGTGTGTGTGTGTGTGTGTGTGTGTGTGTGTGTGTGTGTGACTGTTGGAGAAAACTGATGGTGCTTTCAGTTGCAATTGGCCACCTACACAACACAATGACAACAGTACCTGCAGGTTTTACTATTACAATGGCAGCAGTTTGCAAATGGAATCAATGAAAGGTGGGGTTAACCAATGCATTTTTAAATGAATCTCTCAACACTGTAATGCAAAACAATAAATGTATGGGTGAATCTGATGAAAACATGTCCACGTCACATTTCATCCCATAATCAAAGAGAAAGAAAGAAAGATCAAATAAATGAAGCTTGTGTTATTGCAGTTTTGAACCATTAAGATTTTTTTGCATTGTGACATTATTTTCATAACAATTTAGCACATTAAGCACCCCCACATATTTATTACCATAGTACATCCTTATATTTTTCTTCTAAATGATTTTGTAATTACCATTATTCTCAATGGTGATTCTAATTAGATTCTCATTACAGTAATATAGTGACTGTTTTAGTGTAATGGTGTAATATAATGCTTTATAAATTAAAAGAATACTCTGGGTTCAATACAAGTTAAGCTCAATCGACAGCATTTGTGGCATAATGCTGATTATCACAAAATGTATTTAGACTTTTTTTTTCTTCTTTTTTTAGCCTTCCGGTAATAAGAATTGGGGTCTGAATAATTGTCACAATGCAAAAAATATTAATGTTCTTTTGATTTTAGGGTGAAATATGACCCGAACATGTTCTTGATAGGTTTTGTAAGATCATGAGCATGATTCAGATATCATTTGATATTTGATATCAGATATTATATTATTTTTATTTTTATATTTATATTTTATTTAGAATTATTGCTGGTTTCAGAATGATCACTTCAACAGATCACAGTATGGTAATCTGTTTGTTTGTTTTTTAGCTGTATACACATAAATAATTCAATACACTGGTTTGATTGTGCTAATGTATTGCATGAGTGACTTTTGAAAATGCACTGGTTTGGTTTAGTGCACTTATCTGACAATTAACTCTGGGCTGAATGTTAGGAATTAGCGGAAATGTGTGGCCAGTTTTAATGCAGAGAGTGTGTGGCGCTGAGGAGAAAGCTGGCATGAATGACAGGGCAGGGTGGACGGTGGAGAATGAGTTATCAGAAAAGCTCACCCAGACAGAGAGCAGTTACTACTGAGCCA
This sequence comes from Myxocyprinus asiaticus, assembly GCF_019703515.2. NCBI lineage: Eukaryota > Metazoa > Chordata > Actinopteri > Cypriniformes > Catostomidae > Myxocyprinus > Myxocyprinus asiaticus. The sequence continues at coordinate 9,575,068 of NC_059385.1, read as the reverse complement.
GCAGGCATTAAACCAGTCACACACTGCCAATACACACACTTTAAAGTGACAGGCACAGAACAAACACACTGTTGCATGATGTGGAACTAATGCACATTATAAACAATGCATAAGTAAGCCTAAGTACACTCTTTCACACAACCACTACAAAACCAGAGTATTTGAAATGTATAAGGATGAATCACACAAAAACATGTTAAGGTCACATTTCACCTCAAAATCAATAGAAAAAGAATAAATTAAATGTAGCATAACAAAATGAAGCTGATTTTTGGAACTTTGAGATGTTTGTAATGAAAATTCCCCAAAATTTTCCCTAAAATTCTCATTACAGTACATACAACATACAGTAATGTTTTTTACTGTTTAAATCAGCATTAATCAGTGGCTATATAAATTAGAAGGCAGTTCAACAATGCTAACATAATGTAATATGTTTTATATATATATATATATATATATATATATATATATATATATATATATATATATATATATATATATAAGTATATACTGTTTTTCAGATTGCAGTAATGAGAATTAGATTAGGGGGTGCTTAATTGTCATGAAAATTTTCAAAAAAATCTTAAGAATTTTTTTTTTCTTTAAGCTAAACATAATTTCCATAACTTTTTGATTTTGGGGTGTAATATAACCCAGACATGTTCTTGAGAGGTTTCATGAGATTCACTCATGAACAGACTCCCTTTCTGCTGGAAACACACATATTAAATGATGATAGGAAACCTAATTGACACAAAATGCTAGACTTCTGTACATTACTAGAAAGTGATTTCAGACAATATTCAGTCGAGTCTGACTGCAAATGAGAATTCACATTTTTATAGTGCTAAAAAGCATGTATCTTGTCTCTAACTCTGGCTCTCTCTATTTTCCTCTATGGCAAACGACCTGCTACAGCATAAGTGACAGACATGGTGACACTTTGCCAACTGTGATACTTCAGACGGACAGCCTCAAAGGATAAAGTAATACCTTGCCAGGTTGCCCGTTTGGAATACGATAGCTCATATCTATTGCACACCTCAAACTGGCTTACCATAGGTTGACAAGCACAATTAGGCCACTTTGTCAGGCACCCATTGAATAAAATAAACATGGTTCATCACTCAATAACAGCTATCACTTAGGCTATAGCCCTTCTGACGCATGCATTTTTGATGATCATGATGCCGCTTCTGTATTTTAAGAAGTTGGTCTTGAACAGCAGAACAGCTTTGATTTTAAAGTATAGTGACTGGTAATACATTTTGTGTTGCTAAAGGGTGGTGGAGGATGGGTTGCTGTAATGAAATCCCACAAAATTGAATTATCTCCAAGCGTTGAAAGCTACATGCTCCACATGAAGAAAATGACAATCCTGAGTGCTCCCGTTTGAACTAGAGTAACCTTTAGTGGAACGGGGACTTATCCTTAGACCACCATGGCTGACGCCCATCCTGGTTCAAGAGTCAGAACATTAAGTTTTGCCACCTAATGAATCCTTTTCCTTTACTTCCCTTGGCACCTGACTGTTTATAGAGCCTATTGCCTGTCTATACTCTATGTATCTGCCAGATTGTGCCTCTACAGTTATTTTACTGTGCCATAGCCAACATGGTGTCTGGAGAAGGCCTCTTCACTACTGAACAATGACCCAGTCGAAACTGTTCTCCAAAAACCCTACAGGGACTAGTTTAAGGAGAGACAGCAAAATTGCTGTACTTGCCAACAGCATTTACCCCACACAGAGAAAGTAGGATGGCATAACATTAGAACCTGTAGACATCTGTCATTGGCAGTATACTGTAGATTGGATTGCATGAGTCACACTGAGGACAGATACGGTAAAAGATGGGGTCTTGGGGCATAAATGTTGAAGTTGCTTTTGGACCTCCAAAGTCATTTCTTAAGCAAAACTGCAAAGGATTGTAAAGTTAAGCCATGAAGTAAATATTCCACAGTGTAAGAACTGTTCTAGTTGTTGTTGCCATTGTTCATTAGTTAGTCTTACATTAAAAAGCCGTGCTTTGATTATTTTGTTAGCTTTTTTTAATTAGTGGTTAGTTGGAACAGGTTGTGGTGTTGGTTGGTACAGTGTTAAAACACTAAAGTTTTAAGAGAGAAGCAACACACAGAAAAAAACAACAGTAGTTTATTTTTAACCAGGACAACATAACACAAGTTTGCCAAATAAAGTCAGTTCAATTTTATTTGTATAGCACTTTTCACAACAAACAACATTTCAAAGCAGCTTTACAGAAATTATGCAATAACAGAAAATGATGCTGTGATGTCTTAAATGAAAAACGTGATTGGAAATCATGCCTTAAATATTATTGTCTTTCGGCCCTCAGTAAGCAAGCCTAAGGTGACTGTGGCAAGGAACACAAAACTCCATAAGATGTTAGTTCATGGAGAAAAGACAAACCTTTGGAGAAACCAGGCTCAGCTGGGGGAGCCAGTTCGCCTCTAGCTATATAGCATGAATATACTGCCAATATACTGTAAGTTATCTATGTGTAGTACAAGTCTTGTTTTGTGTAAATAAACTGAGTGGATGTTGGTGGGCTATGTTTAAAACTAAAGGATTAAGTATGAACTGTAAGATTAATGATTAAGTGTCTTAGAAGTCCATCCCAATTGACTGTTTTTTGTCTTATATCATTCATATGAGTAATGATTATATTCTTAATATGATTATGATAAATATATGATTACATTATGGTTTGGAATTAATATGAACAATATTTACCTACTGTATATACTTGTTTAAATATATACATATTTACTTATCTAAACTTAAATGCAAAATTGTTTTAATCACATAGAAGAAAGGAACTATTTGTAAAATTGGCTTGGCTAGAACCATGTGTGTGCATGTATCGTGCCTAAGAACTACACGGCGCTTTGGAATGCTCGATTCTGATTGGTAAATGGTGCCATCTAGTGGTCTGATATCTTTGAGTAACAACCGCACATTCAGGGATTAAGACATATTTAGTCATCCGTGTATTGCGAGTCATCTATCCTGCTTTTCGGATCACATTGCGATCTCTACAAGTAAGCTATTAAAATAATTTCAATGCAAATCAATGTTTCATGTCCATTAATTTATTTATTTATTTGGCAAGTAGCCTTGTAATAGGCTGCATAATGAGGAGTCACATGGTCATTTTCACTAAATAAACACCCACAGAACTCTGACGCAAACCGGAGATGGATTTCAGCTGTTCGGCGATTTATTTCTTCTCACATAATTATATAATTTCAATGCAAATCAATATAGTATGTCCATTTGTATATTTATTTGCTTAGTTTCCATGTAATAGGCAGGTTATTTTACAGTCAGCCAGTTGCTACAGTATATTGCAAAATAAACCCTTTCAGGATGCTACAAGACCCGTCCTGATCACCCTGTCCAGGTTTAATTTGTGATAACAAGCGGCTGACTGTACATGATCCCTTTCCTATATTAACCATTATTATTATTACTATTATTATACTTTATTTTATGTTATATATGTATGTAGGTCTGTCAGGTTGTTAAATTGTGTGTATGAAGTTTATGAATTATTATCTGTTTTTTGTTTTTTTCTCCCCTTTTCTCCACAATTTGGAATGCCCAATTCCCAATGCGCTCTAGGTCCACATAGCTTCATTCTCTCAAGAGTGTCCACTCTGCAAGACTGTCATAAGTGAAACACGGCTCACTTTCTCTCTCACTCACTCATAGGACGTGGGCGAGCTTATCCTCACCTCTGGGATGCTGCTGGACGGCGCTTCTTCACATTTGTAGTGTGGGCGTCGTCGGGGAGCTTCAGAAAGAGCCGGCGTCTAAATGCTCCCTTCCTGAACACTCACAGTCTATGATGGACCTGCTTTTCTCGATGGCTGAAACTATTTCTTAAAGCGAAGTGAATCCGAACTATGAAGAGAATTTATGTTCGCTCAGCGTTCACGTCCGGTTAACCCACTGGCACCGACTTAACCTGTCCGATTTGGAATGGTAGACTCTTATTCACTACTTTTTAAAATGGAAAGTAAAAGAAAAATGCTTGTTTTTCGTGTCGGCTCTTTATTTCACACTTTGAAGCAGTATCGTTTTACCGTGGGACTGATGTGTTTTTTTGTTTTGTCAGCTGATGCTTATGAATGCCCTTATCCCTGTGAATGTGATGACAAATCTGGACCCTGCGAGGACTTCGGAGAGAGCCAAAGACTACTTGAGACTACCACATTGGGGCTTCCACTGAATGTGTCCAGGGGGACCCCAAACATAACTTTAAAAGAAAACAAGCTCTCGAATTCAACCGAGTGCGGAAACGGCGAGAACTGCCAAAGCAAGGAATTTGAAGCCGTTTCTTATGTGTTTCTAGGAATTGTGCTGGCCCTCATTGGAGTTGTGTTCCTCATGGTGTTGTACCTGAACAGACGAGGCATCAAGAGGTGGCTCAATAACATCAGAGAGGCGTGCCGGGATCAAATGGAGGTGTATCATTACCGATATGAACAAGACTCCGATCCCAGGCTAGCAAACGTTGCTGTTTAAGCGGAATCTGCTGACATCGTCTCTTCTAGAGTTGGGTTTTCATGACCTAATGTGGACATGATAATTAAAAGCTTCGGAATGAATGCAATTTAATTTTAAATGCATGTATGGGTCATACAATCTAATATGAGACATACATATCCCAAACGTGCAGGGTGTATGCATTAAACGTTCCTCTGCGTTTCCCCTGCATCAGACTCCAGTTGGGCTATGGAAATCTGGGCAATAGGAAACTGAAAACGGGCATTAATGTATTTCATGAAATACAGAGCAAGTTTTCTCTTGTGACATAGTATGAATGTTAGGATGAGTGTGTATGCACACATTACGTATGCACAGCCTGGAAGACTGCTTGAATTTTTTTTTTTACCCCAATATAACCTTGTATACAGTGCCAAGTCCAGATACATTGTGTCTAAACCAAGACGCAATGAAATTAATTAATTTCTGGCAATGTATGTTGTTTGTATGGAGATTTGAAAATGTACAATAGATGTGCAATTCCAACATACATTAGCTTTTTGCATATTAAATATTATTGAGATGCAGCCCATTTAACCTTAGAAAAAATTCAACTTTAGAAAAGTGACATAATAACATTTTATAAAGGAATGACATCCTCAATAAAACTCAAGATATCAAATGACTGCTCTTTCTTGTTTGTTTGGGGTCATGTTTTTCTTTCATTTGGGATATGATGCCCAGTAAAAGTCTAATTTCTTTGTGTGTGTGTGTGTGTGTGTGTGTGTGTGTGTGTGTGTGTTTATGCTTCATTCTGTTTCTGAACCAAACATTCTTGATTTCCATCATCTAAAGTTCAAGAATGTTTATAACGCCATAGAATAGGGCTGAGATGCACTCATTTTTGCCTGTGTGAGTACACACAGGAAATGATGTCTACCCCATATACAGTACAAGAACATATTAAGCGTAATTTGATTGTTTTGAAGCACTTGGCAGTTGCTTACAGTAAGTGGAATATCATTAAGTACTCTTTTTCCTCATTTCCCTCTATCTCTATCTCTGTCATGAAATAACCCGGTATGGGGCTATCTCTCTACAATACTAATGATAGTTAGAGACAATTTGCTGCTAATAAAAGAACAGAGGCATGACTGAAGACAAATCTGTGACATAATTATAGCAGGGCTGGGATTAATCTCATCAGGGCCGTGGCTATAAGAGGGCAAGCTGATGTCCTATAAATCTTGGTTTCACCCCTGAGCCTGCTACATTTGCCCAGGTTTAATTACCAGGTTCCTTATGATTGAGTGTTAGATTTTGAAGACAAGTTCAGTCGTGCACTAGGACACCCCCTGATACAAGGCCTGTGGGGTTTGAACAGAAAATGAGCCAGTGCACTGTGCAAACCTACAGTATTTCCCTCCAGGTAGCCTGGATCATTTTCAGGGCTAGTTGTCACATAGGGAAGTTGTCACAAGAGCTATATCTGAGTAACTATAAGATTTTAAATCTAAATTGTGTTTTCTCTAGCAGTGGTTTTGTATGTTGGTTTCAAACACTTTAAGAGTCATTTTTGTTGATTCTATGCTCCAAACTAAAATTCAAAAATTATATATAGCAATATTTCACTGTAGCTCTAACAAGAGAATACCATTAAATCACATGCCATACATTCAGGCAAGGTCAAATGCTGTATGTAATGAAGCAAAAGTTTAATTGAAAGGCTAAACTGTGTTCTGAGAAAAATGACAATGATCAAATGACACACATCACATGTGTTTTCTGCATGTTAAAATTTTATCACGTTTATGCTTTGACATTTTTGCACATTGCCTTTTTTAAATTTTTGCAGTTTCATGAATTGTTTAGTGTATTCTGTTTACATTTGCTGATAAGCCTAGAATAGGCTGTTCAGTGGCAGGTTCCATTGTGACAACTAACCCCATATAAAAAGGTGTGAAAAATGTCAACATGTGTTCAATGAGCTATATCTTCTTTGTCTTTCTTTTTCCTGGGCTATAACAGTGGAAGTGTTAAATGGAAGCGTTTTTGTAGCTTTAAAGAGCAGTAAGACTTCAGATATGTGCCTGTACTGAAAATTACTTTTTTTAAAAATAACGTTTCCTAAAGAAATATTCACTGGAGTAAAAAGTGTGATGACTAGCCCCGATTTCACAGTAGTCTGAAAAGTCTGTTTATTACTGTTTACTGCGCTGGCCCTTACTCTTCATTAAAATTGTATTACTTTATTTTCAGGAGCTACTGTATTCAAGGCTCTCAAACAATTGCAAAACCAGTGGTGCTGATGCTAGCTAAAACAGCTGCAGGTGTTAATATGTGCTGATGGCATCAGTTCAGGTCTTGGATGAAAAGAAATAAGAATACTTTCAGCTGTTAAATTCAGTTCCTTAAAAGAGATAAAATCCATTACCTCACACATACATGAACATATTAATCGCACATCACCTCTGCCAGCTCCACAGTCTCTCAGCATTTCAGTGGTTAGTCATTCTTCGTCTGTAAAGAATTAGGCCTCTGACTCCATTGCCCATGTAAGCCTGAGTGAAATAAGACTTTGTCCAATTCTCTGGCTTTACAAAATTGCGGAGAAGGTCAAATATTTATGCCGACCAAAGCAAAAAAGAGAAAGAGCGTGGGATAAAGCAGGAAATAGGCTATTTTTCTCATAATGGCCAGCCGTAGTCTTTTGTGCTTTTCTGGTCTTGTGCCAAAACATTCTCTTTAGTGCTGGGACAACCAGTCATTACGATTCAATATTATCTTTTTGGCAGAGGCTATTTGCACTAAGTGCAAATAGCGACAGATGCTATTTTCACTAAGTGTAAAAAGCAATAAAAAGCATTTTCTTTGCACTAAGTGCAAATAGTGGCAGATACTCTTACACCCCTGTTTAAATACTAACATACAGTATAGTGGCATCACAGCAGCATTTTTATTGTGTTTATTTGGAGTCCCACAGACACCCTAGACCAACCCCTACCCTACAAAAATTAACCATGTTTTTACTACAGTAACCATAGTATCACCATGGTATTTTCAACTAAATTCATAGTAACAACAAAATTAAACATGGTTACTATTAACTACTATTAACAACATATTACTGTAGTAACACCATGGTTAGTACATCAGTACTATATAGTTTCCACCAAAACACATGGTTACTACAATATTACTACAGCAAACCATGGTTAATTTTATCCGGGTCAAATCCTTCTCTCAACTCCCCAACCTTCACTGTGACCAATTCACTATGAGGAATCTCTTTTATTTATTACTATAAGTAGTATTATAGGAAATATTAAGAGTAGATACATGGGAAAAAGTATATCAAGGGGTGGGATTCGAGCCCAGATCTCTAACATGACAACACATACACATATCGCATTACACCCAGAACTACTACAGCTGCACATAGGGGTGCATTTTGTAGTAAAATCCTGTGTTTCCACCAGACTATTGGAGCGCAAATGGTCACTTAGTTATCCAGTCTCTTAATCCACTGAATGTCTAACCCGTTAACCAATTTAATGTCTCTGCCCCATTGCGAAAAATTAAAATATGCCCGCCTTCATTTGATCAGCAGTTGACCCCAAAAAAATCTGTCGTGGCTGTCTTGAGTTTGGTCTGAGCAGTGGTGGGCGGAGGTAGTGTAAATAGCCTCTGCCAACAAGATGGGCTAATTGCACTTAGTGTAAATAGACACTCCATATCTTTTATGACCAGGAACACATTAGCATAATGTCCGCCAAGCGATGGCCTAGAACTATTTTTGGTGGTTTTCAGAAGTTTTATCCCCCCAGAAGTTTAGATTCAAGGCTGTTATTGCTATTGATGATGTGTCATTACATCACACACACACACAAAACAAAAAACAAAAAAACACCAACAGCATGTTTTATGCATTATAGTCTTTTCATAATGAATGCATTTGATTTTTTTACTCTTAATTCTAAAAAATAAATGAGGAACATATTGAATTATCTGACATGTTTTATGAGGATTTAATTGCAGTTATTGATATTATTTAAACTTAATGCATTTACTGTATTTCTCCAAAGAAGCGTGTCAAACCTAGTGCTACAATATTAGCATCTTTGTTAATCACTTATTTATTGTAAAAATGATAAAGACTGTCACAGACACAATATCTAAAAGGGGATGCTGTCTTCACTTTAACTGTTAATGTGTTTCCTGACTGTTAAGGAGAGAGAGGCTTAGAAAACTGATGTGGCTTTGGGAACTTCTGTAAGTAACCAGGCTTACTCAACTCTAATAAGACAAATAATGTAATGCAATTTGTTTAATATAAGAGGGATGAGGGTTCCAGTTTATAAGACAATAATTTCCTCAGCAATCCTGGGTTAAATGCAACTTTTGCTTCAGCTTCCAAATAAGACAAATTTGAAGGTTGTGACAGATATTGAAGGTTGTTGTCAGTCTGCTGTCTACCTGGAGCTTCAATCAAAACTAAATCCAGGTGGCGCAGGATGATGCACATGATAAATTTGATGCAGCATTCTTAATATTATTCTGATAGATCTGATTTATATCTCATCATAATAGACTACTGCAGTCAACTCCCAACATCTAAATAATCACACTAATTGCACATCTCTACTGTACTGTACTGTATTTGATAAAAAGCTTCATGTTTCATTGTTAATGTACAAATAAATGAATAAATAATAAGTGTGACCTCAGTTGATATATTAAAGGTATAGTTCACATCAAAAATGGAAAAAATGAAAAAAGAAAATGCTGTCATCATTTACTCACCCTCATTTTGTTCCAAACCAAGACTTTATTTGTTATGCAAAATGTTTGCGTTAGTCACCATTCACTTTTCTTGAATGAAAAAAGGCACAATGAAAGTGTAGTGATGTGGGCGTGGCCGAGCGACATCTGGAGAGAGCAAGGCCTGGAGAGGAAGAGCGGTAAGGATTGACACCTGTGGGAAATCACATCTAACAGCTGTTTTGTGTTGCAGTGACAGCTGGAGGGGGTTAAAAGGGCAGTCCAGACTGCCGGGGGAGAGAAAGAGACGCACGCAGCCAAGTTGGTGTGTGCATTCCGTGTGAAATAAAGATATACATTGGATTGTTTGCCCGGTTCTCACTTCCACCTTCAAAGAGAGTTTGTGACGTGTCACAGCAAGTGAATGGTGAATGAGGCTAATATTCTGCCTAACACCTCCTTTTGTGTTCCACAAAAGAAAGGAAGTCATTCAGGTTTGTTTGTTTTTTTTTTGGTTTTTTTGTTTTGTTTTTATCTTATTTTTTGGGTGAACTATCTCTTTAAATTCCTAAAAGTTCTGAGTCCTGATAGTGATCTGGCTCTGTCTCTAATTTTCTAGTTTTTCTTCTGAGATTATAATGACGTCTTTTTGAGTTTTGGGAGATCAATTACCTTGCTCTGAGAACAAACATTGTTGTTCTGTTTACATTCCATATCCTCTAAGGTCATTACCCCTTGCCCTCATGCGATTAGAGCAATGTGGGACTAATTACAGCAGAAATCAAAAAGTCTAGACTTTGTTTTTTTTTGTTTTTTTTTTTTTGTCTGTTTGAGAATTCCCTTATTAAGACTGAAAAATGAGTCATTTGCCAATATTGTTTTTATTTAGAGAGAATTAGGTTGTTTATGAGTCATTGGGTAGTTTATGTGTGTGTGTTTTTAGAACAATATGTCCTGTAAAATTGACTGGTAACTGACCAAATTAATTGTCAACACTAACATGTAAGACCAATAAAATTATTTACAAAGAATTGAAAATGTATAATAAAAAAGCTAATATGCACCAAAAGGGTAAGAAATGAATAAGTCACAGATAGACGGTTCACACGACTGGGTCAATGAAGTCCCAGGCTAGAGTGCTCGAAACACCTCAGATTAAGGCTTTGTTTTGGATAATCAAATAGCCTCTTGTCAGACCAAATCCTTTGTGTTCTGGAGCTTTGGTTAAAGGTGCACTCATTAATAAAGTTTTAGTCCGAAAAGAAATGAGTAGTCATTTGATACATATGTATAAAATCATGATGTCTCACATGAGATGAGGACTCTAGTCATATTAGTGACCTATTAAAATCTGTTTTATTCTACATGAAGAGGGTACCCTGATGGGGGCTGCCATATTAGGATCACATGACTAGCCAAATACTACTCACTTAATCTCAGTAACCACCCTTTATTGGACACTTTCACTCGGATTTAATAAATCATGGCTGACTGTGAATGGTGATTTAATACAATGGCATTTTTAACTAACAATTGCAATTCAGTGATGCTTCATCCATGCTGCTAGGTGTCACTGTAAGTCCAAGACGACATGGACAAAAACCTACTGAGTGCACCTTTAAAGAGAGTAAACCTTTATTTGCATAAGTTATGAAAGCTGAATATGAGCTCATTTAAGTGGTTAAAAAAGTGGGTTATGAAAATATATTTGTAAATGTAGTGAAAATGGCTTTTTCATAATACTCTTCAAATTAAGACAGAAGTACATGGTGTATCCATGAGTTTTCCGATAGTGTATCAGCACTGTTTGTTCATGTCAAAACAGTGCAGTTTCTGTCTGAGACCCTAGTTAGCATGCATCTTTTTTCAAATACCAAAAACATAACACCAACATTTTGTCTACTATGCATCTCTAACTGTATGTAATTAATTTAAACTTCACAAAATATCCTACTTCATGGAGAGAATAATCCACTTAGATCACTAGAAATACACAGATAAGTGCTCATTATTATCCTTTGCCATCTGAATATTAATCAATATTAATGTAATTATTTCAGAAATATCAAGTAGTTTGCCAATTCCGAGGTCTGTGTCTGTGGTGCATACTGAGTGAAAAGAAAGAAAGAAAGAAATGTCTTTTGACTGCTGTATACTGTATGTAACACCTCAATCAATCAAGTTGTTTAAACATGTTTTCACAATTCAGCAGAGCAGTAGGAGATGTGCAATAGTGAGTCACTCTCTTTTCTAAAGTAGCTCATTTCCACGTCTGGTATCTCCTAAAGAATGCAGGACTGTGTCTTACTGCATATTGCTGTATTTGTACTGAATGCAATCTACCATCAGCATGTCCGAGCATAACAAATGATCTGTCATGAGAAAAATAAATCAAAATCACTTAGGCTGTTGTTGTTGTTTCACTTAGTTTCACTAGGCTGAATTCGGAATGGCTTAAAAATGTATAGTTTTTCGAATGATGCGTTAGAGCAAAAGTGTGTCGATATAAAAAAAAAATAATAGTGTGTGAGTAATAGTGGGAAAAATAAGTGTTTATAAAGTCATAATCAGCCATTGTACTCGTGATTTGCATTACAGTGAGTAAAACGCACAGTTGTTGTAGTGCCTCTAGTGGTAATTTCACCAGAAAACTGCAGCAAAACATAGAGAGCGGCACGTAAAAGTCAGTTTGCAAAAATGTGGTTATAGTAATGTTCATTCTATGAGACTAGGTTGCACTTATCATATCGCTTCTGAAGATACAGATTTAGCCATTGGAGTTGAAAATGCAAGGACGCCCCTGGAAAAGAGGGTGCTGGATGGCAGTATATGTTGCTCCAAAATTTTTACATATTTGTCTGCATTCATGGTGTTCTTACAGATGTGCGAGTTACCCATACCATGGGCACTGACACACCCCTAGCCCATACAGACCCTGGCTTTTGGACCAGTGGCCATTAATAACAGCTTGGATGGTCCTTTTTCTCTTTGGCCCAGATAACACAATGGCTTTGTTTTTCAAAAACATTTTGAAAACTCTTGAAAGACTAGGCTGTTTTTGGAGGCTCCTTATACAGTATACAGATGACACAATTGCCTCACCTGTTTAACATCTCCTGTTTCACATCACCTTGTTATTTCAACTTGTCAAATTGTTGTTAAACTTAAATTGCCCCTGTCTCACCTTTTTTGGAGTGTGTTGCAATCATCTGATTTGAAATTACTGTAAATAAAATAATTTAAAAGAATTGAAATTCACAAGGTAAAACATAATATAATGTGTAGTTGTAGTGCTTTCAGTATAGCAAAGGGTGAATATAATTTACAAATCACTCCTTTTTGTTTTTATTAGCATTTTTCTTACTGTCCCAACTTTTTTGGAATTGGGGTTATAAGTCGAATAAGCAAAGAAGCCTCATTGGTCTGGTAAGATTAAATGATTTGCACCTTTTAGGCATAGATAACTTTGTTTCCATGTATTCCTTGCATTGTATTGAATGCAGCTATGTGTTCATACACAAAATAGTATAATTCCCATTGCATTTTTTTGTCTACCCTTTGCTTTTGTTCATCCTTTAAGTAATGGTACCTCTTAAATTTCATTAATAATTTAAGATCACACAGAAGTATAACTAGAAATTGTAATAAGAGAACAAAGTTCAAACCTGAGAAATAACAGCTACCAATGGGTGTATAGTATTTGACTTACTGTCGGTTTAAATTTTTAGGCACATATTTGTTTCTAACTCAGAAAGCCAGGTATAGCATTATAATAACAAGGTTTTTCTCTTTTTTTACTTTCCCCATGTATCAACATGTGTGTGTGTGTGTGTGTGTGTGTGTGTGTGTGTGTGTGTGTGTGTGTGTGTGTGTGTGTGTGTGTGTGTGTGTGTGTGTGTGTGTACTATGTTTATATTACATTGTGGGGACCAAATGTCCCCACAAGGATAGTAAATCCTGAGATCACCTACCTTGTGGGGCCCAGCCAGTGGTCCCCATGAGGGAAATGGCTTATTAAACATACTAAACCATGTTTGTTTGTTTGTTTTTTATGTAAAAATGCAAAAAGGTTTCTGTAAGGGTTAGGTTTAGGGGTAGGGTTAGGGGATAGAAATTATCATTAGATCTGTATAAAATCCATAAAATGCATGGAAGTCTATGGAGAGTCCCCACAATTATATAAAAACAAGTTTGTGTGTGTGTGTGTGTGTGTGTGTGTGTGTGTGTGTGTGTGTGTGTGTGTGTGTGTGTGTGTGTGTGAAACAACAGTGGCATTATGTAAACAAACTGGCATTTAAAATCCTGAAAATGAATGAATATTTAGTAGTTATGATCAGGACTGATGTTGGTTAAAAAATCTATGAGAAAATAATATTAATATATAATATTATTATGGCAGTTTTTTTGACGTGGACGTTTTTGTCCTCGAAGGACCACTGAGTAACTTTTTTTATTGACGTACAAGGGTTAAAAGCACCTTGATCTACAGTGCAAAGATGAGGGGGGCTTTGGCGACACTGCCCTCTAGATCTCATTCTGTAGGTTTGATACATTTTTAAAGTAATAACCTACTAACAACACATTCTTCAGTCCTTTGCGGCAGTCTTTATGAAAACTATTACACTTCTGCCCTCTGGTGGGTGGCGCTTGCAATTACATCTACTGCGGCACCATTTCACTTAGGCCGATGAATAAACTCGGACCCATAAAAATGTAACGCATTTCTTGTCCGTGGCTAGAAAAGTTATGAAACCTTGAATCCCTTGACGCTTTTCGCAAATGTCAAAGGCAAGTTAATATACGCCTTTAAAAATTCTGTTATACTACTGTGTCCAGCGTGGAAGTAGACAATGCAATGTATTTGTGGACGAGCAGCTTACTTTTACTGCTTTTTATTTTACTTGAAACACACTGAATTCTCCTGCTTTATATTTCAATGTTTTAAAGGACTGTTTAGACAAAGAATGGCATCCGCTCCTTCTCCAGACCCTCACAACCGCAGCAGGAGTGAAGATGAGGGTGATCCAGTGGACCAGATGATCTCCATGACCGGTTGCGCTGAGCTGCACTACGCTCTGCAGGAGTGCATGGCTGAGCATCAGGACTGGAGGAAATGTCAGACTGTGGTTCAGAAGTTTAAAGAGTGCATGGCCACCTACCAAAACACTCGCAAAGAGCAACTCCTCAAGCAGAGGACTTCAAACACACAATCTGCCTGATGCACAGGCCCCGAGACAGTGTTGCGCACCGAGGTAAAAACAGTTTCAGGTTGGATATTCGACGGATATTCGCGCTGTCAAACCTCAATAGCTTTCAAACCAGTTGAGCCACGGACTCCAAATAAGTGTCATGATGTTGGAAAAATTGCGCACAACATTGCACAGGTCTTATTTTCACGATTCGGACATTAATTCGCTTTCCAAAGCTAATAAACCTGTGAAAATGTGAGCAGCATTCCTATTCCTACTTGAATTAGTTAGGGAGCACAAACAAAGTACAAACTTTTTAACATTCTAATTTAAAAAGCTCCTTGGTCATGTGACCTATTGACCTCAAACAAGGGTCAGAATGTTCATTGACTACCCTTCTGTGAAACAATGAAAAATTCATGTAAAATAGTGTTAGATGAAAATGGGAGTATAGAAGGGCTGTCAGTGAACATTCTGACCCTTGTTTGAGGTCAGTAGATCACATGACCAAGGAGCTATTGAAATTAGAAAGTTTAAATTATTCATATAAATAGTGTATGATGAAAATGGACAAACTAAAGGGTGTGCAATATAGAAGGGTAGTTAGTGGACATTCTGACCCTTGTTTGAGGTCAGTAGGTCACATGACCAAGGAGCTATTGAAATTCTAAATAAATTTTTTTTCAATTAAAATCATGTGAAATGAAAACCGACCAACTAAAGGGTATGCAATATAGAAGGGTAGTCAGTGGATATCCTGATCCATGTTTGAGGTCAGTAGGTCACATGGCCAGAGAGCTATAGAAATTTGCTACAATGAAAAACATATACAAATTTGTGTAAAATCACCTGAGATGAAAATGGACAAACAAAAGGTGTGCAATATTTAAGGCTAGTGAGTGGCTGTTCTTACAGTAGTTTGAGGGTTCTAGGTCACATGACCAAGGGGCTATTGAACTTGAACATTTGAACAAATAATTTAAAATAGTGCAAGATGTAAATCTACAAAACAAAGTGTGTGCAATATGTGTCTCTTCCGTTGGGTCAGCTACAACCAGTTTTTAAAGATTTTGGAGTAATGGGTAAAGAGCTATTAAAATTTGATTTGTCACTATGTTGATGGTCCCTAACTGCTGTTGGTGGACTTAAGGAAAACTACAGGTGAATATCCATCAAATATCCAACCTGAAACTGTCTTTACCTCGGTGTGCTTCACAATAAAACATCCAAGGACTTGTACTGTACACAATCTCAGTATCTCATTGGCTTACCAATGTGTGTGTGTTGTGTTGTGAATGGCTCTGCAAATGTTGCTGAATTACATTAATGTACAGCAGACAGGAATGCCTAAAATATTATACTAAATCTCTGCTGACAAAATACAGCTCAGACCAACATAACCTGTTTGGCTAGTCTTAGCTGTTAAAGCTGGTCTCCCAGCCTGACCAGCTAAAAAGTGCCCAAAGACCAACCAACCAGCTTAGGCTTGTTTTAGCTGGGGGGGCAGTAGGCATGTCTACAAGCGACTGATGTATGTGCAGGTATAAACAGTACCAGTCAATAGTCTGTACACCTGAATAAATGAATTCTGATCTTAAGTTGTTCTTATAATTAAAGCTTGAAAAATATTATTGTAGACAATAAAAGGTGAACGTGCATGTATATTTCTTTACAAAACTACAATTATATTTTAAGAAAATATTTTTTGAACTGGAGGAGGATCCAGCATGGGAACTCCTTCAGTACTGTTAATACTGTCTGCATTCCAGTTTTCACCTCATGAAGGCTGAGAGAATGGCAGAAGTGTGTAAAAATGGTATCAAGACAAAATGTGTCTACATGGAAGAAGTTAAAATATAAGATACCTTTTGATTTTTTTTAACGTGATGACTATTATTTTAAAATGTGAGAACTAGTAATACAGATGGACAACACAGTGTTCAAAGCGCAGTTTATTAGTATAGGATAGGATAGTATAGGATAGCAAACAGTCACAATCACAAAGCAGTTTTACTTGGCTTCCGGCTTTAAGGTTTTAGTGTTGTTTGTCCTGCTTATAGCATAATTCTATATTTTCATGAACAGAGAAGAAATAGTTTAAAATGAGCAACATTTTGTTTGATTACAATCCCATAGTATAATTCTGTTGAAACTAATTTCAATATTCACTCAGCAAGCCTTTGACCCTGTGCAACTAGACTGGTGATTTACAATTTATTCAAATCCAGAAAAGAAATGTTATTTTGTTGGACAAAAACACAAAAATCTTGAGAAAGTAATCAAACGTGAATGAACCATTTTTTCGTAAGATTCAAGATAAGTTTTCTGCCTTCAGTGCATACTGTACTTGAAAAAAAGTGTGCTGTAGAGATTCTGAATTTAACATAAGTGAATTGAAATATTGTGATATTATATAACATTGCATAATGTGTTACATAAATGTAAGTATTTTACATTGATAAGGTTCTTATACATATTAATGAAATATATACAATTTCATGTTCTTTTTTTAAATGTACTTTGGACAGAAAATAATGTATTATTTTGTTACATGTTTTAAATAAAATCATATTGAAGAACAGGATAATTTTCTAGATGGAAAAATGTTGCTTTAAAATATTCTAAGTAGTTTGCCAGTTCCAAGGTCTGTGTATGTTTTGCGTATTAAGTGAAGAAAGAAAGAAAGACCTCAATCAAGCTGTTTAAGCTTGTTCACACTTCAGCAAAGCAGTAGGAGATGTGTAATAGTGAGTCATTCTCTTTTCTCAGCAGCTCATCATTTCCATGTCTCTCCTGAAGCATGCAGGACTGTGTCTTATGGTATATTTGTACTGATTGCAATCAGCCATCAGCATGTCAGAAGAAACATAACCAATGATATGTCATGAATATATATATAGAGAGAGAGAGAGAGAGCGCTATTAGAGCCTACTTTTTTCCAATTGTATTAATGAGGGAAGAGTCCTTTATCCTCAACATTCAAAACTTTTAGTCTTTTCCCCACTTTGAGTTTAGAAAGTCTGCACTGAATTAATTCCCACTGGGACTTTTTATCTTGTTACAAAAATAAACACAAAAACAAAGAGACTAATTATTAGTTACACTTAAGTTAATTAGTTACACTGTACCGTTGTTAGTCTTACATTAGTTAAATAAAAGCACAATAATGAATGTCATTTCTCTCAAGACTTTTTATATACCAGTGGTTCTTTTCTTTCTAATGACACCTCAGGAGGACAAATTGGGCAATATATTTCCCAATAAAGATTGGTGAAGTTAACATTCATGATTTGCAGTGTTTCTGAACTGTGAAACAGAGTTATCCACAAACCACCACTCACACAACGCATATGCATGTATGTATATCCTCAACGCTGTAACGTAAGATGTATATTATTGTTCGATTTCTTTTCATCGATGTTGATTTTTTTATTGTTGTTACATGTAATCTTGGAAATGTAGTCTTTGCGTTCATTTTGTTGTCACCAAAACATTTTGATTTAATGTGTAAAAATGTCAAATGGTGTAACCATCATGTAAAAGAATTAAAATACAGTAATACTTTACATAAAGGTTCCATTGGTTAACATTTGTCAATGCATAAGGTATCATGAACAAACAATGAACAATATATTTTGTTGTTAGTTAATAAAAATACAATTGTTTATTGTCAGTTCATGTTAGTTCATAGTGCATTAACTATTATTAACAAATACAACTTTTGATTTGTTGAAAATGTTAGTTTCTGTTAAAATTAACATTAACCAAGATTAATAAATGCTGTAAAAGTATTGTTCATTGTTAGTTCTTGTTATCTAATGTTGTTAACTAATATTAACAAATAGAAACATAGTGTAAACTGGTACTTAAAATTGTTCAAATATATTATTTCAAGGTAACTATATATATATATATATATATATATATATATATATATATATATATATATATATATATATATATTAGTTATCATATTTTTTTTTCAAATGAATATGACATTTTACTGCATTTGACATGCATTTTCAAATAACGTAAAGCATATCTGATATTTTAAAAAGCTTAATGACCTTTGATGCACAGTCATGAGGGTCTAAGGGCTTGTGTCATCAAATAACAAAGATTATAAAAGTGAAATTGTAAAGGACTAACATTTTGTTGTTGATAATCTTTCTGAACACCCACAGGTATCTAAGATCTCGTCCAGTGAAATCCAAGCACACCGCAAACAAGCTGAGCCGTAAAAAAAGGAGTGCAATGCAGAGCGCCACAAATTTGCTTTCCAATAGCTCCTTTATTCATCCTCCAGGTTTCTATATTATCGCTCTTAGCTCTATGCCTTACTCGAATATCTATGTGATTTTCCTTGCTGTACTTTATATATTTACAGTCATGTGCAATTTATTTCTGATCTGCATCATTTTATATGATCAAAGTTCATGGCAGTTGGGAATCTGGTGGAGGTTGATCTTGTGCTCAGCACATCTCTTGTGCCCAGCATGATAAAGATTTACCTTTTTCTGGATAATTTTGTGCCATTCAAATTGAGTCTTGTGCAAATGTACACTTACTACACATTTTTGTCACTCGAGTCATTTTCTCTGTGTATTCTTGCTTATGACAGGTTCATTGCAATCTGTTTGCCCTTGAGACAGGAGTCTATAAACAAACACCACTATGGCCTATATAATAGGTGGAGTTTGGATTTTTGGACTTATTGTCCAGTATCCCTTACACCCCTGTCCTTTTGTGGCTCTGTTCAAGTCAACAGCTATTTCTGCGATTACACTCTTGTTTTTAGACTTTCCTGCAGCGATACAACACGGCAACTGATTTACGCCATCATTCTATCTATACTCTTTGTGTTTGTGACTTTGAGTTTTATTTTCCTGACCTACATGTCTATACTTTTCTCTGTATTCAGAATGAAAAATATTCAGAGCAGATATAAGGCACTAGCTACATGCACAGAGCACCTTGTGTTAGTGGCCTTATTCTTCATTCCTATTCTTGTCTTTTTCAATATTTCATTTTTTGAAATAGTTATAAACCCCAATGTAAGCATGGTGGCATTGTCCTTGTCGGCCTGCCTTACACCCTGCGTGAATCCCATCATGTACTCTCTGAAAACTAAAGAGATCAGAAGCAGGGTTTATGCTTTGTTTACCCAGAAAATGACAATTCATCCACATCAAAAACATGAAGATTAATGGGATTCAAGTATAAATAAAATGTGTAGCATATATTTATAATGTTATTTTGGAGACTTTCTGTGATGCCTCGAGTATTATTTGGTCTTTCATTTTGGAATACTTAGTTTTTCAATAAAATGTAAATCTCAAACTATTTTACTGTCCAGTTGTGGTTGATCTTGTTATAAGGTGAATAAGCAAAGAAGCCTCATTGGTCTGTTAAGATTATCTATTAGGCATAGAGAACTTTGTGTCCATGTATTCTTTTAATTGTATTGTATGTAGTATGCTGCTATGTATTCATAGTCAAAATAGAGAAAAATGTTATGTGCTCACGCAGTGTTCACACCTAAGAACGAGCAGCTAGTACTGGGTGTGCAGTATTTAACTTACTGTAGGTTTTAAATTTTAGGCAAACATTTGTTACTAACACACATAGAAAACCAAGTATTTCGTCATAACAATAAGGTTTTTATCTTTTTATTTTCCCGCTATGCTCTGTCAAATATGAAAAGCATCTTGCTCTACAAAATGCAAAGATGATGCACAAATGGGCAGATTTATTTTAATTGCTACTCTTTGAGGGAAAACACAAATAATCAGTAGGGTCAACTCAGGTAAAGTGAGCCTGTTTTGTCATAGAGATGAAAAAAAAAATAGCCCAATTCACCCTATAGCATAGAAGAGTATTTGTTATTTATCTTATTATTACAAGCTACAATAACCTTATACTGAGATTCATATAGGTCTGAGAAATATGTAAGCAGGGTTGGGAGGGTTACTTTTGAAATGTATTCCACTACAGATTACAGAATACATGCTGTCAAATGTAATTTTTAATGTATTCCGTTAGATTACTCAAGGTCAGTAACGTATTCTAAATACTTTGGATTACTTCTTCAGCACTGGTAGATTTTTTCACTTGTTTTGACTATAAAAACTCTGCCAGTACAGTAAGACAAAATACACATGTTAAAAATACAATCTCTGAAAAACCTAAATATCTTATGCAGTGTTGTTTCTAAAACAAGATAAATAAAACTGATCTTGTTTTAAGGATTTTTAGATATTTTTACAGGAAAACTTATAACACATATAAACAGAAATAGCATTTTAGCTGAGCGTAAAGCTGACAATTTACACAAGGTTTATTTCTATTTCTTCTGCTCCAAACTTCAAACGTACTTCTCTGTCTGCTCTGGCTGTATGAATGTAACACATCATAAGAAAGTGTTTCACCGCTGTTCAAATGCACTTTGGATTGCATCATTTATATGTATAAATGTTTTCCATCTGAAAGGACTAAATATTAAGTGAAACAAATGACAATAAAATGCAAAGTAATCTCTTTGGTAATCAAAATACTTTTTGAATGTAACTGTATTCTAATTACCAATGATTTAAATTGTAACTGTAGTGGAATACAGTTACTTATATTTTGTATTTTAAATACGTAATCCTGTTACATGTATTCCATTACTCCCCAACACTGTATGTAAGTGCATATGAGAAACATAGGCCAACTTAAGTTCACTCTTTTATTAGCTGTGTTATGACTCATGGCCAAGAATACACTCTTTTGACATAACTTTATTTTTAAACAATTCACAGATATAGCACTGACAAACATGTGCATATCAGAAGTGTTTAATATTAATATTCATACTTTTATAGAAGGAAATTCAAACTCAGATCTGAGATACGGTGGCACGCCATCTTTATTAAGCACAGAGAGCAGATAGCACACCAACACAGCCTTTTATATGTTGCTAGACAAGAGCCGCCTGCCAGATGGGGAGAGGTTTTCCACCACAGCCCAACCAGTGTGGGCCTTTCCATCCACGCAGCATCAGGAACTGTCCACGAAGAATACCCACACTTCGGGTAACAGGGCAGACAGAACAAGTGGGGCCCTGATCTAGAGAGTGGGGACACTAGTGGTCAGCCCCTATGTCAGGGGCCAGTTCAGCCAGGTTGGTTACTACTGGATAGCCAATTTGCCCAAACCATTAGTAAGCGAGTCCAGTTTTGACTGCAAATTCCACAGCTGAGGGCACAGGTGCTGTGGTGGCAATGTCGTGCTTCCCCTGGGCCTACTGTACAGTGTCTGGAGGACCCTTTTCAAGGGATCCCTCATGGGTATCTCTATTTACTTCCACACCTTTTCAAGTTCCTTTGTGAGGACCTCTTTTAAGAGCCTCTTTGGGCCTGGAAGGCTGCCCAGTTTTCTTTTCTGTGTACTTGTACACTTCCCCATCCGGCACCAAGCGGATGCGGCCAAGAAGGCCCCAGTTGACTGAGATCTTACCCAGCGAGTGCTAGACTTTCTTAATGTTGTTGGCTATTAGGGTTGCCATCTCATCCAGGTCCTTAAATTTGGTAACGGTGGAGGGTTTTATGTCTTCCCAGGTGGCCGTTGCTACTGTGCATAAGGCTGTGAATGTCTGCTGCATGTGACAATTGACCAGCTCATTCATCTTGGTCCAGAATTCGGAGTTGCTGTGCCACATTTGAGTGGTGGCAGGTCCATTAGGAGTTAAAGGCAGTCGTAGAAAGATAGTTGGGTCACATTGCGATGGTAGACCCAATTGTCCTTAAATTCCTTCTATGCCAAGGGTGTCGTTGGGAGCATTCTAGCACCACAATTTCACCCTCACTGTATAATTCACCTTTCCAGCGAGGGACACAGGAAAGCTGTTGCGTCCTTTTGGCCCTTTCTGGCAGTCCTGATGCCATGGGGGCCAAGGGCCATGCGGAGAACCCTGCCACTTTCATAGTTTTCAAAACAGTTTAAGGAATGAAAAAGAAAACTTAAAATATATGTATATGTTTTTTTTACAGAACATACCTGAAAACGGAAACAATTGTTCCAGAGTGAAAACATTATTTTTAAATGATGGTACCAGTTAATTCCGATAATTTTTTAATGAAATGTAAGACCAAAGGCTTTATCACAGTACATTTTCAGAATTACACCACTTCCTGTGACCTGAAAAAATGAGGCTTCACTCTTTTTAGTAGAACAAAAGCATGCACTTTGATTCTTAAGCAGTGTTATTATAGTTTTGGATTTTTAATGTAGTTTTTATTTATATTTTATATTAAATTTGTTGTTCCAAATTAGTTTAGTTTCGTTTTCATTTTCTCAGTTTCAGTTTAGTTAGTTTTTTATTTTAGTTTTACTATTTTTACGGCTTACTGGTATAATTTAAAAAGTCTAACATCATTACATTTCTCAGGGCAGTCTTGTGTATGTTTAGTTTGGATTGTAAATGTTGAAAATCTTATAATACATTGTGAAGATGGGTAAATTGACAAAGGCCATTTAAACTTGATCCCCACTGTATCCATATGAATTTCCTCAAATCATTATAAATCATTACTTAATGAATCTTTGGGAAGTAAACAATTAAAGGGATAGTTCACCCAAAAACTAAAATTCTCTCATCATTTACTCACCCTCATGCCATCCCGGATGTGTATGACTTTCTTTATTCTGCAGAACACAAACGAAGATCTTTAGAAGAATACACACACACAACTAACACACACATTCCAAGAGATAGATAAAGGACCGTCACCATGGAATCCCCATGGAAAGCTAAGATACTCCTTTGTCCTTCGACTAAACCAGTTTGACACATGTAATGGACCTTTAGGTTCGGGTATGGAAAAGGAGGAGATGGGGAGCAGTGACATGCTTCAGGTAAGGCTTTTATTCTCTTGCCTTCTGTTCAGCAGATACACTCTTTCGGGTTTTTCACTCAGTTCAACAATTCACTATCAATCATAAACAAACTTCTTCACAAACACTCAACGGCTTCAACACGTAACGTAAACAGTTTGACGACGCTGCATACTTGTTCTCTCTCTGTCTCTTCTGGCATATTCAGCTGTTTTGCAGCATCTCTCTGCTATCACTGTAATGAGAAACAGCTGTTAGAAATCATGTTAACCAACATGACAAGCCACACCACTCCCTCTCTCCCGCAGACAGACACACGACTGTGCCCCCATCAACACAACACACTTAAAATGAGACATATCCTGTGTCACATGCTAAAATTCTGTATGAGACGAGAGAGCTTGAAAACTGTCTTACTGTCTTTGGAAGGATCACTTTGAACTCTTAAATCCAGGAACTTTGACTCAAACTAATTTTTCTTGGGTTTTTTCAAATGCATATACATACATTGTGAAAAATAATACTATAAAAAGACTCCATGGTCTCATTCTACACTTCTGAATGCACATAACCTAATTTTAATATGCTAAGATGCATCATAGGATGCCTGACTGTGGTTAGAATCATAGAATGCATTAGTGCACACATGATGCTCAATTATGTATAATAATGTATATTCAAATGTTAATGTGTAGTAAAGTAACCAAAATGGAAAATATGTCATGTTTCAAATGTAAATGCTTGCCCATTTATGTAGAGAATGTTGATGTTGAATTTTGTAACAGGACAAAGATTCATTAATCCCCTTCAGAAGGAGGGACAGAAAGATAATCACATGGTATCTGAAAAGACATGTCTGATTGGCTCAGAACACCTTTGGGGTGCGCCCAATCTCAACAGTACAAAGCCTCCCCGCCTTGGACAAACACGCTCTTCAGCTCTCTTCCTTTTCAGCTCTCTTCCTTTTCAGCTCTCTTCATCCTCTGCACTTTTGCCCTTGTGGCTCTTAGCCCTCACTACGGTGCCCCCCTGTCTCCACACAATGTAGAGTTCAGGAAGCTCGTAACGCAAAGTTCCGAAAAGAGATCCCTCTCTGCTCTACGACTCACACACGTGATGGGGAGTTGTGAGTCTCCCTCGCGGAAGGCCTTGTGGAAGACCTCACTTCAAAGCCCCACCTCATCATCCCACCAACAAATTATCCACGATCTTAACAGAGGTCAAAAACATCGACGGAACAACCAGAACTTTCTACTGACACAGCCAAAGGACCAAAGCAATGAAAGGAAGCAAAATGACACGCAAGTACATCTCCAGACTTTTGCTGAAAGTGCTAGTATCTCTTTAATATAATTTGAGGAATCCGACTGCAAATTGAGTTAGACACAAAGTATCGAATAGTTCTGAATGCATTGTCTATTGTCTATAGACTCCATTATGTTAATTTTCTCTGTACAGATCATTTCCATTCAAGTTACTCTGTTACAGTTCCCTCACAACCTGTTTTTCATGTTTGTCTGTGTTAGTTAGTTTTCTGTTTTAGATTAGCAATAAAATCTTGTTTGTATTCAAGTTAATTTGACTGTGGTATATGTTGATAAATAATCTCATCACTTGATTTTTCAAAGATCTGCGCACCTAAGCTCGAACCATATCTAAAATATTTGTGATATTATTTTCAATAAGCCATGAGAACAGTATTACTCCAATAAGTGAATTAATCATAATTTCCTTATTAAAGCTAATTCCTTACAACAGAAATTGTGAGAGGATACAACGAGCAGTTGTATAACATTTTAATGGTGGAGAATTTTATTCAGATTTCTATATGATCATTTGTAAAATTCCTTACATATTATGGTGAAGGTACGTGGACACTTAATTCATACCATGTGCATTTATACTACCAAAATTCCTACAACATATGGACCACTTTATGGACTTGTGGACTTGTGTTGTATGGACCTACAGAGCTGAGATATTCTTCTAGCATCATTGTTTGTGTTCAGCAGAAGAAAGAAAGCCATATACATTTGGAATGTCACGAGGGTCAGTAAATGATGAGAGAATATTCTAGTTTATCCATTTTTGGGGTTAATTATCTCTTTAACTTTTTTGAGGTTTTAAATTGATGATTTTGCTTTGGGATGTGTGGCAGAGCTCATTTCATGACCACTGGTGGGAAAAGCTATGACAAAGAAAATGACAACAAATTTTGAGGTGTAATGCTTGTAAATGTTACATTATGATTTATGATGTAAAGTGTATAAGAAAATATAAATATTAATTCCAAATACTTTGTAACTATTTTCTAGAGAATCATTTTTCCTCTGTCCCACTTTACTGCTTAAGTTTCTTCAAAGGTTCACTTCCTAGTTGTAACGTAGCTGCTGGCACTGGCAATGACGAAGACGAAGACAAATTGAAGAACCCAAGTGCAATTTATTAAACAAAAGTGAAATCCAATAAAACCCTAACTATGAACTTTAAACATAAACAAGAACTTGATTAGACATAAACATGAACTTGACATGAACTTGACATGAACTTGACCTGAACTTGACCTGAACTTGACCTGAACTTGACCTGACATGAACAGCGTACCAAACATATACAATACTTGACAAAGGACAATGAAAAACATGAGGGTTTAAATACATGGACATGGGAGAACAAACCAATGAACAACCAGAACTCTAAAAATACGGAGGGAAAACAGGAATCACTTGACTAGGGAACCACATGACATGAACCAGGAACTAGAATTTTCAAAATAAAAGACATGAAATACAAGAATCAACAAAATACACATGACATATCCCCCCATTAAGGGGCGATCCAGACGCCCCAACACATGAACAAAACACATAAAACATGACATAAATTTCAAAGTTCAATAGGGAGCTGGGGGGTGGTCTTGATGCATGGCTTGGCAGGGTGTGGAGCATGGGATCAGGGCAGAGCCCATGGGGGGTGGAGCCATCAGAGGCTCGAGGGGCGGAGCCATGGAAGGCAGAGCCGTAAGAGGCTCGAGGGGCGGAGCCATGGGGAACTGGATACCCGGAGAGTAGCCGAAGACTCGAAGCACCAGGGTGGAGCCGGAGGCAGGGAGGACCAAGGGGGCGCCGGGGACTCGAAGGAGCAAGGCGGAGCTGGGGGATCGAAAGACTGAGGTGGAGCTGGTGGGACTGAGGACCAAGGTGGAGCCGTAGGGAAGGAGGTCCCCAGTGGAGCTGACGGATTGGAGGGAAGAGATTTAGACAGAGGATCGGAGAGCCAAGGCAGAGCCAGGTGACCGACAGACCAAGGAGGAGCCAAGGGATGAGGGACCCCGGCAAAGCCGACAGGCTGAAGGACCACAGTGGAACCGAGGGAACGCAGAGCTGAGGCAGTGTTGAGGGACCGACAGGCCAAGGCAGAGTCCAGGGCTCGGAGGGTCCAGGCGTGGTTGGAGGGTTGATAGTTCCCCTTGCCTGGTCAGGAGAACTAAGGGTGGGTACAAGGGCGGGAACCATCTCCAGGTCCAACTGCTCGGATGACATGGTGTGGAACAGACTCAGGCATGGCTGTGATGTGGCATGGAGCAGACTCAGGTGTGGCTATAATGTGGCATGGAGCAGGCTCAGGAGTGGCTGTGACGTGGCATGGAGCAGGCTCAGGTGTGGCTGTGACGTGGCATGGAGCAGGCTGAGGCGTTGCTGTGACATGGCATGGAGCAGGCTGAGGTGTTGTTGTGACATGGCATGGAGCAGGCTGTGGCGTTGCTGTGACATGGCATGGTGCAGGCTGAGGCATTGCTGTGACATGGCATGGAGCAGGCTGAGGCATTGTTGTAATATGACATGAAGCAGGCTGAGGATCCAGGGCAAAAGATGGTGCTAGCTCAGTGACCATGATGAGGAACTCTGGCTTGGTGGCCTTGACGTGAAACTCTGGCTTGGAGGCCATGATGTGAAATTCTGGCTCGGCAGCCATGACGTGGAACTCTGGCTCGGCGGCCATGACGTGGAACTCATGGGGTATCCATGGCACCAGCAGGAAAGGCACAGCTCACTTCCAGAAAGGGGTGTAGGGAGCAGCAGCTCTTTTGCATTTAAAGCTACAGACACTAAAACAGACACTTTTGGAACAGGACTACAAAACAAGAGAATAAATACATGGTAGAATAAACGATCTGTGAGGTATTTTGAGCTGAAGTTTGACAGACACATTCTGGGGACACCTGAGACTTATACTACATTGTGTAAAAAGGGGCATGATATGTGCCCTTTAATTTCCAGTCTGTCACAGTTATTCACCATTTTGTTCTATGGACTCTTATTTTGAATTGGTTTTGTGTCATTCTAGTTTTTGTTTTTCTAGTTTTGTCCATTCCAAGTTTTTGAAATTGATGACTTGGACCAAATAATAAAGAAAAGCAGCCAATAAGTGCCCCGCATAGATGGGAACTCCTTCAATACTGTTTAAAAATTATCCCAGGGTGATATCTCAAGAAGTTGGTTGAGAAAATGTCAAGAGTACATGTCTGCAAATTCTAGGCACAGGGTGACTACTTTGAAGATGCTAAAATATAACACAGTTTTTATTTATTTTGGATTTTTATAGTCACAACATAATTCCCATAGTTCTATTTATGTTATTCCATAGCTTTGATGACTTTACTATTATTCTAAAATGTGGAAAAAAAAAAATTATAATAAAGAATGAGTAAGTGTTTCAAAACTTTTGACTGGTAGTGTATATCAATCTAGAAATATATCTGGCACCATATCAATATTGCTTTGCACTATGGTTCATGAAGTAACCGTTCTTCCAATAGAATTGTGAAAAAACCAAAAGGACAAGATTCTCAAACACAGAGTCTATCGTACACTACAAATACAATATGCTGTGTCTAAACATTGCAACAATGACTGAGATGCAAAACATTCATATGAGATTTACAAAATTTGAAAATCTGCTCTGCAAAATTATTCCTTGCTCCTTCATATTCAAACAAATGAACAAGTTTTTATTAAATTTGTTTTCTTTTGGCAATGTATTCAAATATATATATATATATATATATATATATATATATATATATATATATATATATATATATATATATATATATCTCTTAATAAGACTAACACTTAAGTTTTTGTATTTAATATTTCCTCCTTTTTTATGTACAATCGTGCCAAAATTTTGCATATCCTTGGAGAATTGGTAATATATGTACCATTTTAAAAGAAAACATGAGTGAGCAGGCAAAACACATTTCATTTATTTCTTATGGGATTTATATTCAACTGTAGGTTATAACAGAATGGCACAATCATAAAACAAAACATGGCAACAATGAAAAAAATGAAATGGCCCCTGTTCAAAAGTCTGCATACCCTTAGTTCTTAATACTGTGTATTGCCCCCTTTAGCATCAATGACAGCGTGCAGTCTTTTGTAATATTTGTCTATGAGGCTCCAAATTCTTGCAGGTGGTATAGTTGCCCATTCGTCTTGGCAAAACGCCTCCAGGTCAAGCAAAGTCTTTGGTCGTCTTGCATGAACTGCACATTTGAGATCTCCCCAGAGTGGCTCGATGATATTAAGGTCAGGAGACTGTGATGGCCACTCCAGAACCTTCACCTTTTTCTGCTGTAACCACTGGAGGGTCAACTTGGCCTTGTACTTAGGGTCATTGTCATGCTGGAAAGTCCAAGAACATCCGATACGCAACTTTCGTGCAGAAGAATGCAAATTGTCTGCCAGTATTTTCTGATAACATGCTGCATTCATCTTGCCATCAATTTTCACAAGATTCCCTGTGCCTTTAGAGCTCACACACCCCCAAAACATCAGTGAGCCACTACCATGCTTCACAGTGGGGATGGTATTCTTTTCACTATAGGCCATGTTGACCCCTCTCCAAACAGAGCGCTTATGGTTGTGACCATAAAGCTATATTTTGGTCTCGTCACTCCAAATTACAGTGTGCCAGAAGCTGCGAGGCATGTCAAGGTGTTGTCTGGCATATTGTAACTGGGCTTTTTTGTGGCATTGGCGCATTAAAGGCTTCTTTCTGGCAACTCGACCATGCAGCTCATTTGTTCAAGTATCGTCATATTGAGCTCCTTGAAACAACCACACTATCTTTTTTCAAAGCAGCCTGTATTTCAACTGAGGTTACCTGTGAGTTTTTTTATTTTTTTATTTTTTTATTTATTGTATCCAGAACAATTCGTCTGGCAGTTGTGGCTGAAATCTTTCTTGGTCTGCCTGACCTTGGCTTGGTATCAAGAGATCCCCAAACTTTCCACTTCTTAATAAGTGATTGAACAGTTCTGACTGGCATTTTCAAGGCTTTGTATATATTTTTATATCCTTTTCCATCTTTATAAAGTTCCATTACCTTGTTACGCAAGGCTTTTGACAGTTCTTTTCTCCTCCCCATGGCTCAGTATCTAGCCTGCTCAGTGCATCCACATGAGAGCTAACAAACTCATTGACTATTTATACACAGACACTAATTGCAATTTAAAAAGCCACAGGTGTGGGAAATTAACCTTTAATTGCCATTTAAACCTGTGTGTGTCACCTTGTGTGTCTGTAACAAGGCCAAACATTCAAGGGTAAGTAAACTTTTGATCAGGGCCATTTGGGTGATTTCTGTTATCACTATGATTTAAAAAGGAGCCAAACAACTATGTGATAATAAATGGCTTCATATGATCACTATCCTTAAATAAAAGACAGTTTTTTGCATGATCAGTCATATTTTCAAAATCAGTGCCAAAATTTCACAATTTCTGCCAGGGTATGTAAACTTTTGAGCACAACTGTATATATATATATATATATATCAGTAGTTTTAACTAACTTTGAGATTACCTTGGAGTTCTTTGAGGTCACCAACATCCTCAGAGTGGTGAGTTCTGCCAGAGACTATTTAGCAGAGACGGGCTACTTCTATTAAAATGAATGGGAGAAATTGGAACGCCCATCCAAGAGGCTCTAGGCCAGTGGATGTAGAAAGGAAGTCCCGCCTTACAGGTAAAGTGACATTTTTGTTCCGCCAAGGTGTTCGTTTGGTGATATTTCTCCTTTTCACACACATCTCTGAAATTCTTGACCTTGGAGAAATAGCTTGGATGTGATGTTTTTTATTTACAATCATGTTGTCCAGCTGAGGAGTAGTTACCTCAGTTACTATCATTAAAAATAGATAACGTTTTTTTAAAGATTCACAACACAAACTCCACAAAGACAAGCGTGGCCAGCCCACCACAAAATGCTTGGAGAGAGATTGCGTTTTTTATGAAATCAGATCAGATAACTTGTTGCCAAAAGTGGAAGGGGCTTAGTAAGGAAAGTAATGATGCAGTGCTAAAAGTGGCGATTACTTTCATAAACTAGAGGTGTATACTTTCCCCACTATTCTGTTCTTGAAATGCTGGAAATTCTTGTTGTTCTGTGTCATCTGTGCTGATTGGAATTGCCTAATGTACTACTATGTATGCCACAAGTGATTAGTGAGTGAATTTAATTAATTTAATCTATTTATTTTTTCTTAATGCATTCATGTCAAGTTCACCTTCCTTCATTTGTCCAGAGTTCAAGAAGTGATGGAAGAATCCAAGTGTTTGAGCATATGTTTGTATTGCTTTGACATTTGATGTGGGGTTGTGAGTCTGAACAATATCACATTAGGCTCATGACGACAGTGGAAAATAATGATAATGACAGTAAAAAAAAAAAAAATAAAAAAATAAAAAGAGGGTCAGCTGCTACTAAAAATCACAATTTTGAGCAAATGTGTAGTTTCTGTATTTTACCTTTGCGTGGCTGTATTGTTAACCTAAGATAATTAAGTGCTGATGTGAATTATGTTGAAATCTTCATTATGTAACATTTTTTATTAAATTATGTGAAGTAATTCTTCTTTGGCCTGCTTACAACACAAATTCAAATTTCTGGCCCTCATAAATATTTATACAATATGAGAAGGCTTTGAAATGTTTTTTTACACATCAACCAATCCTGATTAATTAGGTATATGTTAAATGCTTTTAGCTGAATATACAATTAATTCTATATTTATAGTCAGCATACAAGTACAAAGAGTTTCTTTCTTGTAGGTAATAGCAATACTGAATTGGACAAAATGCACATCCTGCTGTTTCTTTTTCACACTGATAAAAAGATGTGAGATTTATCATACAATATTGATGTATTTTTTATTTCCCCAATGCATTTCATCTCTCTTTCTGTAGTTCTGTTCACTTTTCTTCATTTGTACATTTCTTTTATGGACTGCATGACCTCTTCTGTCTTAACAGTGTATATGATTGGATTCAGCATAGGTGGTATTGTTTGTGTCAGGGCATTTGGATGGATAGATGTTGTTAAAGCTGCAATATTAATGGTTAAAAGTGGGACATAAAAAGTTGACCACCAACATAAGATGGGAAATGCAGGTTTTCATGGCTTTCGTCCGTTCACCACCATGGGCAAGCTTAAGTAAAATCATGGCAATGTAGAAATACAATATGATTATCAGTAACAGTGGCATGAAAATTAGGAGACCAAGGCAAATATGTGTCATGATAATATTTATGGAATTATTATTATATTATTATTATTATTATTCATTTATTTATTTATTTTTATAAACACATTAGCTTGGTGCGTGTGTAGTTTTACCGTTTGTTTTGCATCTTGCAATCGTTTTATCACATGCTGTTGCACAGGTAGACAACTGCATCAATGAGAGATCAGGCACTGAAACGCTCAGCTTCGTCTGTCACGGCTACAACAAACTTTACACAACCAGGAGAGAGAAGGAGAGACAGAGCAGAAAGCCGCTGGGAAAATGCAACTTCAACTTTCTTTGCTCCAAAACTGCATCTTGTTTCATCTTGGCAAAATAATAAACGTATTATTCTCTCCGTACTTGTCAGAAAGCATTCTCTCTTTCTTAGCAGTATATAGTAAACAGACACGCAGATCTCGCATTCAGCATGGCTTATTAAGTATCGCCTTTGGAAATAAATAAAGGCAGCATCGGAGATTATGCAGATAAATATAAATGGAGGTTTACATAGAGACATGAAAATACTGCATCGTCACGCTCTCGGTAAAGTAAGAAGCAGATTTTATTATTGTCTCTTCAGTACAATCAGCAACAAGTGAATGATCTACTTACTCTTTTACTATAAATGCTGACATTAGAAAATTATCTAACATTAGGATATTATTCTGCTGTACATACTGTGGGTGTATGATAGTTTATAAGCCCATATCACTTAATTCTGGTGTTATTAACCTTCTTGTCATTTACATTGCGGTCAGTGACAGCGGTACTTTGTCACACTTGCCGAAAAGGCAGCCTCTTGCTTACTTCTGTGTTGCAAAATAAAGTGGATAATAAAAGGAATCATTACAGTAAAAATCATTAGAGAGAAACAGATAAAGCACATGGTTTATACTCTTCCTTGTCCAAAGCTGGCACCATGTCATTAATCTACCATCTATCAGACAAATTTATAATAGGTTATTCTCTTGAGCTTGGCACTATAGTTCATGGAGCAACACTTCTCCCTTCAGGACTTGATAGACTTAAAGAGGAAGGGTGCAGGGGTAATCTATGCAAGAATATGAAAAGAAAATGCCACTACCACAGCCCAAAAAGAAAAAAATTCAGCAAGCATGGGCCATGAATTATAGCTTGTATTTTGGGGGTCTGACCCCTCAAATTATTTGAAGCCCCCACCATGGAAGTAAAATTGAAAGGTTGTTGGGAGGGGATGTTACATACTTTAATATGCAGTTGTAATTCTACATATTAAGATATTTTTCTATATCTCTGTCTATTTAAACTTGTATTATATTTTTGACCAGACCTAAAGTAAAATGGCTTATTCTATTGACTTTGTCTAAGTAATTCCCTATATAAATCACTAACAAAAAAGTACCAAGAATTGCCATGTTACTTTCATGGTCTATTGGACATTGTATCATTGTACTAGGGCTGCAACTAATGATTATTTTGAAAATCGATTAATCTAATGATTATTAGACCAATTATTCAACTACTCTGTGATTATTGCAACGATTAATCATTAGCTCTTAACCGATTATTCAGCTTGTGCCCTGAATTAAAAGGTTGTATTAAATGTGCTTACTAACAATAAAGAGGACAAAATCATCTTTTAAAAATACCTCTAAATGACATGCACTGAATTAAAGGGAAAAAAAATACTTTTTATTAAGTTTAATTCAGTAAAGTAATTCACTATTAAAAATCCTATTGTTATCAAGTGTTTTTGTCTTGTTTTCCATTTATAATGGTCTCAAAATCCTTAAAAAAAAAGATACATTTACTTGAGAAGCAACATAAGATATTTAGACTTGCTTTAAGAGACAAATATAAGTGTATTTTGTATAAAAGTGTATTTTTTCACTTGGTTATACTTCTGCGAGTGTAGTAAAGACAAAATATATCTATTCTCTAAAAGCAAGTGTAAATATCTTATATGCTGCTTCTCAGGTGAATGCATCTTTTTTTAAAGGATTTTTAGATATTTTAAAATATTTTATTTGTAATATTATATTCAACATTCTCAGATAACAATTTTTTCTTCTGTAGTATAGTTGCTAAAGTAAATGTATGTTGTTTTAAAGGAGTTTTAGATATTTATTTTGGAAAACAAGCCAAAACAAAAACAAATCAAAAGCATATTTTGTTTCATAATGGGGCGAAGACTACTCTTTCACCTCTCTGTTCACTTCATTCAATCTTTAACTCATAAAAAAACAAACTCTCTCTTATTAATAAAGCTGCGTATTGCCAATTTTCTTCACAATAAGAAATGCACAGTGACACGTATATTATGATTCAATAAGTCGCGAGCCATCACGTTATAATCTAGCTGCATTTAGCGTGCGTGCTCGAGGGATGAGCGTCCCTGCGACAGAATGTGCATCAGCCGGGTGCAGTTTCAATCTCTCCCCCTTAGATCGGGACATTCGCGCAACTCATAGAAGAGGTGCTGACTGCACAGAGAAATGCCAGTTTCGGTGTTTGTAGTTACATGATCTGCTTCTGTATTATTTGAACTTTAATAAAGCTATAACGCATTAAATATAACTGCATTAAAGATGTAACGCCGGGGTGCTTCCTTTAAAGAGCTCCAATTTTTAAGTACCGTAACTATTATCATTTTTATACAATTTCGGCCTCTTTCATGAGACATGAGCAGAACACATTTCTGTGTAAATCATTCATAAATCTATTCATATGTAAATTGTCCAATTGAATTGAATGCAACAATTTATGTAAGAATGGTCTGATGTACAGTTAACGCAGAAATTTGTTCTGCTTGTGTTTCTTGAATAAGATTTTGTTAGTGTGTACTGTATCTTAGAAAAATAGTTTTTGTTCGAAAATGCCTTCTTAAGATACGAGTCATAAAATGTATGTTGTCACATACTGTGCTTGTCTACTGTAGCCTGCATCCAATCAGAAGCTAACTGGCAAATTGTCTAAAGGCTTGACATCATTTTCTGCAATTTTCCAAGCTGCTTAAAGGCACAGGTAACTTAGTGTATGTAAACTTATGACTCACTGGAACTGTGATAAAGTCAATTAAAAGTGAAACAATCTGTCTGTAAACAATTGTTTGTCCTAAACGACTTGCCAAAACTATAGTTTGCTAATATTAAATCTGTGGAGTGGCTAAAAAATGTGTTAAAAAATAATGAGTTCCACCTAAGTGTATGTAAACTTCTGACTTCAACTGTATATGATGGGATTCAGCA
Source organism: Myxocyprinus asiaticus (assembly GCF_019703515.2). NCBI lineage: Eukaryota > Metazoa > Chordata > Actinopteri > Cypriniformes > Catostomidae > Myxocyprinus > Myxocyprinus asiaticus. The sequence goes on along the minus strand of NC_059385.1, from coordinate 9,539,930 downwards.
TAGGTGGTATTGTCCGCTACATGGAATTGTTAATTATCCGGGTGTTTGGATGGAGAGGTGTCATTAAAGCTGCAATATTAACACTTAAAGTTGGTAGAAAAATTGCCACCAACATGAGATGAGAAATACAGGTTTTCATGGTTTTCATCCTGTCACCACCATGGACAATCTTAAGCAAAGCCACAGCGATGCATAAATACGATATGATAATCAGTAAAAGTGGCATTAAATTCAGGAGACCGAAGCAAATTTGTGTAATTATATTATTTATGGAATAATCATTACAAGCTAATCTAAGCTCCCACACAGATAAGAAAGGACCAAGTTGAAGACACGAATGTATTTAGCTGTGTGGAGACTACGGGCTAAACAGATGGTACACATGATCAAATAATTCCCCAAAACAGTCACAGCATACACAAACAACAAGAATACATAGAAGTATTTAGCATGTGGGATATTAGTAAAGCCACTGATGAAAAATGTTACAGGGTGAAAAAAGATGGCATTTGCAGAGGAGTCTGACTGCATGTTGTCTTATTGTCAGGATTTTAGTGAAACCTGTAATAAGAAATACCCTTAATAACAGAGAAAATGGAAATTATTATTTCATTTTCAGTCTCAGTGCATTGTGGCATTGTGCTGAGTAATTTGTATACATAGTGCTGAGTAATTTGTATACATAGGGCTGGGTTATGTTGTTGTTATTTATAGCTGACAGCATTTATTTCTTTAAATAAGCAAGGTCCTTAATGGAACTTAATGAATAAGTTCACTGAACACGTAGTGTGGTGGTGGCGTAGTGGACTAAAGCACTGAACTGGTACGCAAAAGGTTGTTGGTTCAATCACCACAGCCTCCACCACTGTGTCCTTGAGCAAGGCACTTAACTCCAGGTTGCTCCAGGGGGATTGTCCCTGTAATAAGGGCACTGTAAGTTGTTTTGGATAAAAGCATCTGCCAAATGTAAAATGAATTACTTTCCTGAATTACATAGTTTAGGACCACTCTCAAGAAAAGAGATGATCCCTCTGTGAGTCATTGTATATTTCACATACTGTCTGTGAGTCACAATCAAATTCTTCCTCAGGGGTAAGCAAATAGCTACTAAGTGTCATATACTACAGGATGCCAAAAATGACTGACTCCATAGTCATAATGATGAATGTAACAATTAATATATAATACATGCACAAGCCATACAAGATCAACTGATTCCCAAAAGACGATGACCAGTAGTTCATGGATAACAGAAGAACTCTCCCAAATGTCAGTTAATGTTAACTAAAATATAGCAATATTTTTAACCTAAAATTATTACAGAGAATGCTAAGGGGAATGCTGTGTTTAAATCATAATTATTTAGAGTCTTGACTGAACTTATTTGTATAGTGTTTTTAACAAAACAGATACAGAGCAGCTTTACTAAGCTCCAGCATGAATATTTGGCTTGTTAAAACACTAACTCTGAATTCTGTGTCCTCACAAACACAGAGGAGACATTTTTATTTAAGCACTGTGATGTGCAATTCTAATAACATGAAAAGTCAGTGAAATTATCTTACAACATGCACAAAGTCAGCCAATCCAGTTTAAAAAAATGTTTTTATTAAATGCTCTCAATTGACCATCAGATTTAAGAGATAACACAGAAACACAGAGTTTAATTCAGGCAGGTAAAGAATTACTGTATATTGAGGACAAAATGCACCTCTCACTGTTATTACACTCTTAATGGGAAGGAGTGAAATTAAACCTATATTTGTCTTTTTAATTCCCTCTACTGCATTTCATATTTCTTTCTATTTTAGTATTTACCTTGCTTCGCTTGTACAGTTTTTTTATTGATTGCATGACCTCTTCTGTCTTTAGAGTGTAGACGACTGGATTCAGCAAAGGTGGTATTGTCTGTGTCAGTGAATTGTTAATTATTCGGGCATTTGGATGGATAGATGTTGTGGAAGCTGCAATGTTAACACTTAAAAATGGAAGAAAAAAAATTGCCACCAACATGAGATGGGAGGTGCAGGTTTTCATGGCTTTTATCCTTTGGGCTCCATGGGCAATCTTAAGCAAAGCCACGGCAATGCAGAAATATGTGATTGTTATGATTATCACTGGAGTGCAAACAAGAAGAGCAAAGCAAACAAATGCCATTATACTATTCATGGAATTATCATTACAAGCTAATCTATAAATAGGGCCATGATCACAGTAATAACTATTGACCACAGTAGATCTACAAAAAGACAGTCTTGTTATCAAACCCACAAGTGAAACATTTAACGCTATCGACAAAATCCATATAAAACCTACAATCAGAAACATGGCTGTTTTGGTTACAATGGCATGGTACCTTAGAGGAAAACAAATAGCAATAAGTCTGTCAAAAGCCAGAGCAAGAAGTGTTAAAGACTGCAGGGTCATGAAATGGAATACAAAAAACATATTAGCCAAACAGGCTTCATATGAAATGTCCTGGTTCTCAAATAAAAACATGTCTATGAGTTTTGGAATCAAAGCCGAGCTCTCACCCAGATCAGAAAGGGCCAAGTTGAAGATAGCAATATATTTGGCTGTGTGGAGACTACGGGCCAAATAAATGGTACACATAATAAAAGAGTTACCCAAAACAGTCACTGCATACATAAAACACAAGAACACATAGTAGTACTTTGCATGTGGTACATTAGAAAAGCCATTGATGAAGAATGTTGCAGGACGAATAAAGGTCACATTTGCAAAGGAGTCAGACTGCACAGAGGTCATGATGCCCGTTGTCTGGCTTTTTCTTTCACCTGTGATAAAGAAATGTTTATAGAATTGATAATAGAAAATATGGTTAGAATTGATAAATATACTAAGTAATGATAATTGGTTATGCCTTATAATAACTTTGATTAATGTATTATATTTTGATTTGATCAATTATTTGATTATTACTTTATAATATGTATTCACATTTGAATGCACATGAACTTTTTTTAAGCATTTTAGAATGACTGGTAATGAATGAGTTATTATAAAGTGTTACAATAGGAAAAACGTGGTTTATACTTTAACTTCTCCAAAGTTGGCACACTGTCAATGAAGCTACTAGCAGACATCAGACACATTTATATTAGATCTCTAAGAGTAGGTACTGTGCTTGTAACCCAGCTCCCCATAGACATGTGAAAGGAGTGGGAGAAACCAAGTCACAGTGTCAATCATTCTCAATAAAAAAGTTAGCTGTGTTTAAACATTACAGTATAATAGAAATATGGATAGAAAGAAAATCATACTTACCAGCAGCAGGGTTGAGTGCCCATGAATATAATGTATATATAGACACTACAAAAGTTTACTGAACAGAAAATACATTATTAAGACACAAAAACTCAGATTGGATTATATCATTTGCAGTGCTTAATGGGATGAGTTGTTGATTCATTCCCTCATAAAAAGACATCTAAATCTCGTCACCTTTGTCAAATATTTTTTGCTAATTTTGCAAATGTTGTAATGTTGTGATTAACTGTGTAGCTGGTTTATTTGGTTCAAAGGAACTCTTTATTGAAGCTTATCAAAACAATAAATGGGAAATATATCTCGAGAACCCAGTCCTTTCAAAATATGGCCAGTCACCTTTCAAATGCATACCAGAACATCAAAATAAAAGACTGACATGAAACAAACAAAAACCCTCAAAAGCATCATAAAACCAAATAGCCACTAATCTGTCAAGCCAGCTGTCAAAATTAACCCTAGAGATGAAAAATGTCATCAAAATCAACATGTTGGCAGCTGAACAAAGGAATCTTATGGAACCTGTGGTAAAGAACTGCTTTTTAGAAATGCACTCTACACTAGAGAATATTGGAATGTTAATTTTTCAAAACCAGTAGTCCAGAATCTGATTGCAATGTGCAAAGATGTGCATGTTAAGAGTTTTTCCCCATACATGGCTTAAAGGGATAGTTCACCCAAAAATAAAAAAATCTCTCATCAATTACTTACCCTCATGCCATCCCAGATGTGTATGACTTTCTTCTGCAGAACACAAATGAAGATTTTTAGAAGAATATTTCAGCTCTGTTGGTCCATACAATGCAAGTGAATGGTGACCAAAATTTTGACACTCCAAAAAGCACATAAAGGCAGCTAAAGTGTTTTAATCCATATAGTCAGAAGTGATATGATAGGTGTGGGTGAGAAACAGATCAACATTTAAGTCCTTTTTTGCTAGAAATTCTTCTCCCTGCCCAGTAGGGGGCGATATGCATGAACAAGTTGCCTCCGCTTCTGAGACTGTCAATCTGCGCATTTTATCACGTGGCTCGTTGTGCATGACACCACGGAGATGCTGCACGTGGAGGCTCATTCTACTCTCCACAATCCACACACAACTTACCATGCACCCCATTGAGAGAGAGAACCACTAATCGCAACCACAAGGAGGTTACCCCATGTGACTCTACCCTCCCTAGCAACTGGGCCAATTTGGTTGCTTAGGAGACCTGGCTGGAGTCACTCAGCACACCCTGGATTCGAACTTGCAACTTCAGAGGTGGTAGTCAGCATCAATACTCATTGAGCTACCCAGGCCCCATTTGAGGGCCACATTCTTAATTTTAGTAGTACTTTTTACATATAAGATTTAATTATGCATTTTATAGTAATCATTTATAGTGAGAGTAAATTTTTTAAGGATAAAATATAAATGAGGGGTGTAACAGTAACATTTTCTTATGGTTTAGTTTTAATTTTTCAAAGAGCCACTTTCTACTACATTCATTGCAATGTAGAAAACAGAAATGATCAGTTTTTACGAAAATAAACCATGGTTTTACTTTAGGAATATTGTAGTAACCATGACTGTAGTAACCATGTTTTTTACTTTTTTTTTTTTTTTTAGGCAGAAATCGTGGTTTTGATACTATAAGCCATGGTTTTACTACAGTAATACAGTATCCACATTATAGCCATGGTTTTACTATAGTAATAATATTGTAATATTGTAATAATACTATCATATTGTATTAACCATAACTGTAGTCACCATGGTTAAAGTGTGGTTACTAGCCTATAGTAAAACCATGGTTAATTTTCAAGAACACTGACAACCAATAGACATGAATGTTTAGCATCACATGAACCTGAGATACATCCAAGAACAAAATATATATTTCCAGTACTAATGCCAAATCATTAGGATTTGTTCACCCTCTTTAGCATTTTGCTGTGGAGTATCTTCGATAACAAATAAACAATTGCGTGAAGACATCTCAACTCAACTTTGATATTCTTAAATATATTTTTGATGACAATATAACACGCATTTTATAAAAAGGAATTTTGTCAACATTTAGCATATAGATTACCTCAAAGCTAGCAGACATTGATTTAAAGATATAAACTCTTATTTTGATTTCATGTAGTTAAACTACAGTCAAAACAATTTATTGAAAATTTACAGGACAAGTTATTAACAAACAATAGCTAACATTGAGATATCACACAAGATGTGCCACACAATTTAATATGATATTAAATGTATCCAGTATATCACACGATTAAATATAATATACACATAAAAAATGTTGTAGCTTATTAAGAAAACCTTTATTGTTAACTACTCTACTGGGTAATGCAGCAGCAAAATGAACAGTATTTCCCGTGAAAATCTTCAGTGAACATATAGCCATTTTCTCTTTTTTTTTTCATCTTGTATGTGGACCTAAAATTTAGAAAGGATTCTTCAGTGGATCTCTTTTGTGTTCGCATCAACTGTGATAGGTTATCATATTAGTCAATTTAAATATTATTGTAATTTGCTATATATTATTATTATTAGTAGTAGTAGTAGTATAATAATAATAATATAGATTTATTACACAATAACATTTACATTTACAATTTCTTAACTTTAAAACCCTCTGGCTTTTATGTTGGAGGAACATTCAAGGAACTGTGTGTTATAAGTGTGCGTTACGTCACCAACAGAGCAGTGCTCAATCACTGAAATGGGCTGCTGATGCAGAATATGTATTTACTTATTACTGTAAATGCATCCTTTGCAATCCACAAAACTACTGTAACTATTGTAAAAACATTTGACATGAGTCAAATGAGCCCACCCTCAAATCTATGACATTCTGATCTAGAGAGATATTATCACTCTGATCAATCCAAATTATAATAATTAATTTTTATAATTATATTTATCACCTATTACACATTTGCACATATACAGTGACATTTTTTTCCCCACATATCCCAGCCAAGCTGGGGTCAGAGCACAGGGTCAGCCATGACAGGGCACCCCTGGAACAGATAGGATCAAGGGCCTTGTTCAAGGGCCCAACAGGGGCATCTTGGTGGTATTAGGGCTTGAACCCCCAACCTTCTGATCAGTAACCCAAAGCCTTAACCACTGAGCCACCACTTCCAATGTTAAGGCAAAGTTTTTTCAAAAGGTGGATGAACAATCATACACAAAGTCATAGTGACCATCACCTCAATAAACTGCACTATTTTAACCATTATTGAGCGAATTTATATTTTACACTGATCATGCTTAATAAGCCAACACCGTGTGTGGTCATGTAAACGCATTAAACGGCTTTCCTTAAAAATAAATTGATTTACACAAATTTTTGCCCATTAGCCCGATTTCGCATTCCATGTAAGCACCTGCGTTCCAATGTACGCAAGTGCGCATACCTCTTCGCGGTTTGACATCAAAAGCAGAGATTAACTTTAATAATCTTGTGTAAACATGGTTTTCTTGATTTTTAAATGGACCTATTCATGTCCGTTGTACAAATATGTGGGATGAGCTAAAAGCTTAAATTTGTACTGAAGAAGAACAGGAATTAGGGTAGGAATTTTGGAAAATACCTAAACGAAGGTCAGAGCAATAATAATAGTGGTGCCTTGCTAAAGTAAGCACCACTAATTATACAATACAAAACAATGTGACTAAAAACCAAAAAGTAGCTTGTTACTGAAAAAGCAACACTATTTTGTAAACGGATGAGCTGAAATGTAGTTACGGCCATTACATTTAGTTAGTTACTCCCTAACACTAAAATGGGTGCTTGTATTTGGTGGCTGTATGCTGGATGTTATCATATTCATTTTGTCATATTGTGTACATTTTTATGTACATCTGTTTATTCCTAGGTATGTGTGAGTCTGTGTTTTTGAACCTGTAAATAAACAATCAACTGAAGTTTCTTTCATATGTCAAAGTATGTGTGTGAGTGCGTGCGTGCGTGCGTGTGTGCGTACGTGTGTGTGTTCAGGCAGGTAGGGGAAAGTAATCAACACCAACTGTTGCATCATCTTACTATGAGGTGTCTTTTCCATATAATAACAAGAAACGTGTTAATTGCCCTACTAATAGCATTTGTGTTTGCTCAGACAAATCTGTGGAGAGATTGATATGGGACCTAAGAGATTTCTATCAGTTTCTCTAAGCTCATTAGAGTGAAGTAACAGTGAAAAAAACAAGTGCACTGACACTTGCAATGCTCCCAAAAGATGAGCAAAACAGGAACAAGGGTGGCAAAAGTCACATTATGTCTGGACCTGATTTAGCAAAAAAAAAAAAAAAAATGGATGGTTCTCTCTGAAAACATTTTAAGTTTCAAAGTACCTTACACCAGCTATAGTTGATGCATTATTACCTGATAATGTACAGTTGGTGTAATACAAAATTTACAGTAATAATGTAATGTAATATTCAGGGTTCCCGCGGACCCTTAAAAAGTCTTAAAATGCCTTAAATTCAGTTTTCCAAAATGTAAGGTCATAAAAAGTCTTAGATATCTTAAATGATACAACAAAAGTCTTAATAATCATTTAAAGAGGTCTTAAATTTGGGGGTGGAAAGACAGGAATCGTGATATGACCTAATGTAATTATCAAGCTTCAAAAGAATATGATTTAATTAAATAAATGCATGTGCTACGTGCTTCAAAGTGAATATGCGGAACTGTATTTTCTCCAAGCACGCAGGTGCTTGTGTTTCCAGCTGTTGCAGAGCAGTTCACAATCATGAAGCCATATCGGAAATTTATGACAAGCTATAACTAAAGATCACCTGTTGATGATGATGTAGTGTTGATGAAATATGAAAATGTTTACTTTTAATTGTTTATAATATGTTGTAGATTATTGTATGAGTGCACATTTTATATCCCTTATTTGTTTGAATGAGCAGCTGGAAGCAGTGAAGTGCAAACATTTCAAAATAAGAGTCCCTGGTGTATTTCAAAATTAAAGTGCCTTTAAAGTTACAAATTCCACGCTATGAATAAAATCCAAAATAAAGTGCATTTGGAATTCAATTAAATTTGGACTCTTGTAGCCTCTGTCTGGCCCTCCACATCACAGGAAGGAAAGACTAAGAACATTTAATATAGGCTACCAATTTAAAAAAAAAACTATTGGCAGGCTAACTGGCTTTCTTTCAACACATTATCGAATCAGCACAATCCAATATCGGTCGACCTCTAATTTGTATGTATTTATATAATGGTACACAAGCCAATTTTAATGTGATAGACATGTGGAAAACATGTTTTTAACATGTTTTACTGATAAGCATTGTTAAGGACATGTTGAATGTGTGCCCCTGCCTGTTTAAGTAAGAGTCTGTGATACATGATTTATTTTGAGATTGTTTTGGTTTGTTTTGGTATGGGGATACAATATTAATTTTATTTGTTCAGGTCTTGAAAAAGGTCTTAAAAAGTCTTAAATTTGATTTTAAAAACTCTGCAGCAACCCTGAATATGGAAATAGCAGTGGAAGCCAATGGACAACAGATATCTTGTATGAAACATTGATTTTGTGTAAAACATTTATTTTCTTAGCCAAACAAATTTAGCAAGAATGTACACCACTGGAAAAAGTAATCTTGTAAGATGTCTGTCATCTTGAATGATGAAGGTCAACAAAGGTCCAAGAATGTGAAACAGAAATAAACTATTTTTTCAGCATTTAGTGATTAGCATTATTTGATTTGAGATCGCCACTTCTAAACATGCTGTAAAAGAGTTGCTTAAACCAGTGGTTCTCAACTGGTTTTGCTTCAGGACCCAGATTTTACATTGGATATCAAGTGGCAACCCACCTTAGTAAAAAACATAACCTGTATTTAATGTATCCTGGGTCAGATTTTATTTTATTTTACATAGTTTTGTTCATGGTTTTCAAGTATAAGGGCATGTATCATTTGACATAATTTTTGTTGTTGATGTTAACAACAAGTTTTCTCTTGCCCCTTTCACCCCTTTTAAAAGTTGATGAGCATATTTATTTATATGAGCCTATTATATGTACTATCCAGTTTATTTCCTAATATCAAACATCATTCAAACCTAACATATATTACACAGGACTCTTTGTCCAAATCTTTGTCCAAAATGTGTCCATAAGTCTTGGAGGTCCAGACTTTAAAGACTTTTATACTGTACTTGCTTGTTTTGATTATTGGGAGGGTTACATCCCCCCGCAATCTACACCCCTGGGTTCAGTTACACTCACGCAAAAAACAAGTTTTAATTGCGCCGCGCAAATAACTCATTGCAGATGAGATGTCTTTACCATGTATAAAACGCTGAACACAAGCTTATCAAAAATTTTTCCTCGGAAGCCCTAAATTTAACTTGGGCAGCCACTGAAAATTTTTTAATAGGAGAACCATGGCATTGTTCTATCCCTGCTCTCTGCAACCCAGTTCGAATGGACCTGTGACCCACTTTTGGGTCGTGTCCCACCAGTGGAGAAACACTGGCTTAAACAATGGATCATTTAGCCTACATTAATATAATATCAGAGCATGCTGTCACACTATACAGTAAATTGTAACAGTAGGAACCTGCCATTAAATAGCTAATTATTGGTACACAGTTAAACTTTTTGGTTAAAATACCTTCATGATACAGTTGACCCTTGTCTTAATGTATCCCAGTGTGATTGTATTGTGTTCACTTGTTTACCCAACAACTATGATAAAAATATATGGCGATCTATGAATTTTAGCTTGAAGCAAAGAAGTCACCAAAAATAATCAAACTTTTGACCATTTTGAATCATATGTTTGAAACCAACACACAAAACCACTGCTAATTTTGTAAACAAACGAGCTCCTGATATATAAAAGCCACTGTGGCTGGTAGGCAAAAAAGTTTAGTTTATATCCTGTTTGTAAATGAACCATTATGTAATTGGATATTTTACTTAAAACCTTGAAGTTACTTTCCCATGTGACAACGAGCCTCTGTCTCCCCTATATCATATGTAATAGTGTTATCCAAAAACAGTTTTATAACCGCTAAATATGCAGTTGTAAAAATAACAGGTTAATGGATTATGCAGTGATTAAGTCAAGACCACCTAAACCGAGACCAAGTCAAGACCAGAGTGTTTCGAGACCGAGACAAGACCAAGACTTTGAGGGGTTGAGACCAAGTCGAGACCAAGACCAAGGCAGGGCGAGACACCAAGACCAGACCAGTGCGAGTCCCACACTGTATGACACACTTATGATAAAATGTGGAACATGCAAACCATAGGCACTCATCAAATTGATCTGAAAGGTCCACATTCCCATAAAAACACCCACAGAAAACAAATGAAGATTATTTTTCATTCACCTCTTTTATTGCCATATATGTATGTGTGTGTGTGTGGGGGGGGGGGGGGGGGGGCAGGTTTAAATGGTTTACGAGGACTTTTTTTAGGTTACAAACTGGTAATTACAAGGGTATTATGCTATAAATGTGGTTTATGAGGACATTTCTAGTGTCCCCATAATTCAAATCGCTTAAAAAACATACTAAACAATGTTTTATTGAAAATGTAAAAATGCAGAAAGTTTTTTGTGAGGGTTAGGTTTAGGGGTAGGGTTAGGGGATAGAATCTATAGTTTGTTCAGCATAAAAATCATTATGTCTATGGATAGTCCTCATAATGATAGCTGCACCAACATGTGTGTGAGTGTGTGTGTGTGTGTGTGTGTGTGTGTGTGAGTGTGTGTGTGTGTGTGTGTGTGTGTGTGTGTGTGTGTGTGTATGTGTGTGTGTGTGTATCAGTGTACCATGAGAAATGTCTTGATAAAATAATCAAAAGACATTGCAGAGAAAAATTGTATGTGTGTGAATTTTCCTTTGTTTTCTATGAGCAAACAAATACACACAAACACTAAGGAGCTGAAATCAACTTAACCATCTTTATTCAACACTCCTTTTCCAAGTTTTACCATCCACCTAAAACAATAAATGTTTTGTGCAAGCATCCCATCAGGTTTTCTGGATGACTCTTCCCCTAGAAACCATCATTAAGTACAGAATATATAAAACAATTATTCATTACTTAAGTCTTCACTTTTCTCTTTTCTTAAACATTATAGGAACTTTCCGAGTTGAATGGAATGCAGCAAGAGGCAGATTGCTAACGTTAGCTAGCTAGCTTTGCTAGCATCACTTACACTTAGCTCATCTTTCTTTATGCTTCCTTTCTAAGTGCCGATAAAAGTTTGACGTGGTCCCAGCCATCTCAGTAAGCATTGCATTGCAGAATTTACATACTGCTGTGTGTTTTCTTTTGGATGCTTTTTTGCAGATGAACTCTTTGTGGTTTAGGTCAGTGTTTCCAAACCTTTTTTCTGCCACGGCACACTTTTTACGAAAAAAAACAAAAAAAAACATGGCACACCACTATCCCACATAACCATTGTCAATAGTTTTCCTTTTCAAGAACTTGTCCATGTTTTCTGTCTGTCTTAGTAGCGTGAACTCATAATGTTTGAAATTCGGCTATGCAAATAACGCAAGTAACATAGGTAAGCTGTATAATGAGGTCACAGATGCCAAGACCGCTAATTGGATAATGAAAAACCAACAAATTTGTGTCTTTTCCAATTTGTAGATTTGTTCTTGCAAATTAATTCTTGCAACGGCACAGCAAATACATTTTTTATTTATTTATTTATTATATTTTCCGAAAATAAAGTCGTACCAGGTCAAAATCGCGTTGTTGATAGAGAGAAAAAAAAAACAGAAGTCGTACTGACAGAGGTTGGATCCGGCAAGCACTAGGACCCAGGAGCAGCCATTCACTGGTTCAGATGTCAAATGCCCTCGGTGAAGATAACAGTACCTCAGAATCTACACACCGTTTCACGATGTTTTGGACTTGTTTAAAACAGGAGAGTTTGAGGGGTCTGTGTAGCTCAGTGAGTAAAGATGCTGACTACCACACCTGGAGTCGCAAGTTCAAATCCAGGGTGTGCTGAGTAACTCCAGCTAGGTCTCCTAAGCAACCAAATTGGCCTGGTTGCTAGGGAGGGTAGAGTCACATGGGGTAACCTCCTTGGGGTCGCTATTGTGTGTGGTTCTTGCTCTTGGTGGGGTGTGTGGTGAGTTGTGCATGGATGCCACAGAGAATAGCGTGAAGCCTCCACATGTGCTACATCTCTGTGGTAACACGCTCAACAAGCCACATGTTAAGATGCGTGGATTGATGGTCTCAGACGCAGAGGCAACTGAGATTTGTCCTCCGCCACCCAGATTGAGGCGAGTCACTACGCCACCACGAGGACTTAGAGAGCACTGGGAATTGGGCATTCCAAATTGGGGAGAAAAGAGGAAACAAAAACAAAAAAAACAGGAGAATTTGCTTTTAGTAATCGTATGTAACAGTTTCTCATATTCTTTTTATGTTTCATGAGAGAAACGCAACAAGTAAGCCATGTCTTTTCATAACATCTGTAACTCTATGCTGTGCACAAATAAACAGCTTTTAGTCTTGGAGTAAAACAATATGCTTGTTGTATTAATTCATTCGGTTCACTGAATGAATGTTTTTACTACAAGTGTGATGATGAAGTGTAACGTTGTTGGCTGCTGACAATGACAAAGACGACGTGAAGATGAAAAACCCAAGTGCAGTTTATTTCCAAAGTGAGAACCAATAACCCTGACTACAAAACATGAACATGAACATGGACTAGACTTGACTATGGCTTGACTATGGCTTGACTATGGCGTACCAAACACATACCATCACATTCAATACTTGACAACTAGACAATGAAAACATGAGGGCTTAAATACAAGACATGGGAGAACATAAACCAATGAACAAACAGAACTCATAACAAGCTAATTAAACAATAAACCAATGAAAACATGACACATGAACATGGAGGGAACACAGAAATCACATGACAAGGGAAACAGGAACACATGACATGAAACAGGAACTAGAATTTCTAAATAAAAGACATGAATCAACAAAATACACCTGACATGAAGCATCATTTTGTGGGCATGTGAGGAGTTGCATTTGACAGCGGACTAGAGTTTGTTAGAACAATAATGTTATGATGGAAAAAAATATTGAATCTGGTTACATAAAATACTTTGTAATGGAAAATATACTGAATTGGCAACTTTAAAACTCTTCTACCGCCTATTCCGTCACAAAAATACCGGGAAAAAATGGTATTTATTTATTTGAAGGAATTTGATAATTTTCCATGGCACACCTGAAAACCTTTCACGGGCACAGTGGTTGGGATACACTGGTTTAGGTAGCCAAACTGTATTACAGAAAATTTGGCTGACATCTCTCAGACAGCCATAGTTTCTTCTCCTGTCTCCCGCATTAACTTTCTTGGAGTGCGTGTGAAGAGGGGCGGGGAGGGGTGACAGCCATTAACAGTAACACAAATTTCATATTAGAAATTAGTCAAGTTATTGCTTGCATTTGAAGCAGGAAGTTTTACATCCAATCACAGTAATTGTAGCGAGGACGCTGAGGCAGGTGTGTTAAGATCCATGTGCAGTTTTAATAAAAGAATAAATAGTAAAACAAAGTAGCAAAATAAGGAAAAACAAAAAGGCAGACAATAGTAAACAAAAAGGCAGGCAAGGGTTCGGTACACAGGCAGACAGTCCAGAAAGGCAAACTAAGTAAATCCGATAGGCAGACGGGTAAACAAAAAGGCAGGCAAGGGTTCGGTACACAGGCGAACAGTCCAGAAAGGCAACCTAAGTAAATTCGATAGGCAGAGGTGTAATCCAATAAACAGGCAATACATCCACAAAACTCACAAGCAGGCTGGGGAATACGAGGAACAGGCAGGAGTCAGAACACAGAGAAAACAGGATAGGTAAATAATGCTCAGAAATGTTTACAAGGCAAACAAGACTTCACACTGAATGCCAGAAAACAGGGAACTTAAATAACCAGAGTTAATGTGAACCAGATTTGAGAGTAATCAGTCTGAGCGGAGGATTATGGGAAATGTAGTTTGCGAGATGTTAATACTCAGGGAATGGTGACCTCTGGCAGCGTACAGGAGAGGTAGCAGGTGCCGCAGGTGTAACAGTAATGATGTTAACAAATAAATCAGACAGTGCACAGGAAATTTTGTGATATTCCCCAGTTGTGGTCTTGACCAGTCTTGAAATAAAATCCCGAGTCCTCTTTGTCTGAGACCGAGACAAGACCAAGTAAAAATGTGGTTGATTCCGAGACTAGACCGAGACCTTCAAAAAGTGGTCTCAAGACCAAGAACGATCTCGAGTACTACAGCACTGGGATTATGAAATCACAGATAAATTACTTGTTTGTGTTTTTACCAGCTATAATTAGAAAGAAATTCTGTTGTTTGAATCCTAAGTTTACTTAATCATGGCTGCTAGGAAACCATGTGCTATCTGTCACACAATAAAAATATAAAAGGCAGAACATCACCCACCGAACAAATACAGTTCTGCTAAACTCGATCAGAGTAACATCTCAGATGGTGAATTATGTGCAGTTTGAATCTATTCTTATTGGAATTCAAACATTTTTAAGAATCAAAGGAGGCATTGCTGAAGAAATAACAAGAAATAGTTTTACCTAATATTTAGATTTTCTTTATTAAGAATGAATGAAACTCTTTTTGTATTTTTGTTAAAACTATTCTTTAACTTGTACAGTTGTCATCACCTTGCCGTTACAGACGCTGCCTGCATCTTTCTCCCATTTTCATTCATAGGAGCTTTTTTTCTGTGCATATATGAATGCATCGAGGCTCTAATGGACTTCATCTTTTCAATTGTACAAACTGTATTTTAAAATATTTGTGTCTGTATGTTAAAAAAGTTTGTGTGCTGAAAATGACAAATGATAATTACACTGTGAAAAATGTAGACAGCTTTTTAATTACTGGATTTGATCATCTGCAGAACCAAAAATTCCTCGGATTCCTTATCTTAATAACCTACATGCTCATATTTCTTGGGAACAGCATCAATCTCTGCATTATATTGACAGACAGACATTTACACAAACCAATGTATATATTAATTTGTAACTTAGCTGTCGTCGACATAATGTTCTCCTCTACCTGCAGCACAACCATGATCTCAGTGCTGTTGGCTGAGATTAAAACAGTTTCATACTACTCTTGTATTTCAAGGATGTACTTCTATCATCTTGGTGATTTCACAGAGTGCATGGCTTTGACCTTAATGGCATTAGACCGACTTATTGCGATTAGACTTCCGTTAAGGTATCATACCATTGTAACAAATTCACGAACAGTTCTGCTTATTTTGCTGACCTGGCTTGCTGGTTTCATTGTATTAGGGGTTGTAACATCTGTGGCAAATGGTCTTCCATACTGCCAGCCTGTCATCAGATATGTGTTTTGTGAGTATGCTGCATTAATCAGAGCTGCTTGTGTCAATCCTGAGCAATATTTTTTCTTACCTGTAATGTTAAGCCTGTGGCCAATGTGTGTACAGTTTCCATTTATTATATGCTCTTATGCTGTTCTGGCATATAGTGTGACCAAACTGTCCAACAATTCAAGCAGAAAGCAAATGATCAACACATGCGTGAGTCACCTAATTGTTCTGCTCAGTTTTTATGCTCCAAAGCTTGTTTCTGCATTATTAACTCGAATAGGAGTTGTGCTAAATTTAACAGAGCGAAATGCAATATTAATTGCTTCCTCTCTGGTTCCTCCCTTAATAAACCCCACTGTTTATTCCATCAGGACTAAAGAGATCAGGAAACGATTAGCAGATGCATTTCTTTTAAAAAAAGTTGTACCAGTTCATTTTAAGACAAGCTTATCATAATTTTCTCTTATGGCTGATTGTGATGATATTGCTTTTGTATGTTGTGATAATGTGATTTGTTGTTCTCTTGGTCATTTTAGAGAATAGGCAAAAGCATAGATGTGTTGTACATGTTGTTTGTTAAAAATGAAGAAAAAAGTAATCTATTTTTAAAATAACAGTATTAGAAAAAAATAATAATTAATGTACAACAAAAGCCTTTCTGTGCATTGACACAAATGCTTGTTAAACCTTTGATACAAAAAAATATTAAATTACAAAGAAAAATAAATCTTAATGTTTCTTTTTACTCTAAAAGTAGAATATAATCATTACCAATCTTTTTCTGTTTGTGGTTGTAATGTAATGTAAGCCATTAGAAGTTTGTTGGTAAGCAAAGAATTTGCCTTTTTTAAACCGTTTACCTTTAACAATTGTTATGGACTTACACAATTTCATAAAGTACTTTGAATCATTACTGACAAGGCTGCATGTGCATATAGACAAACTTCCTATTACCACATCCACAACCCACCCACCATACCACAAAAACATATAGGGTAGAACTTACAAAAATGATTCTAATTTATGATCTTTTTAACTAGGTGTTTGATACCAACATACAAACCCATTTCAAGAGAAAACAAACATTTGTGTAATGGGACTTTTATTTCAAAACATTATATTTACTGAGA
The DNA here is from genome assembly GCF_019703515.2 of Myxocyprinus asiaticus. Lineage (NCBI taxonomy): Eukaryota > Metazoa > Chordata > Actinopteri > Cypriniformes > Catostomidae > Myxocyprinus > Myxocyprinus asiaticus. Next base: position 9,523,120 of record NC_059385.1, on the reverse strand, counting down.
TTTAATCCTTTGCTACCCTTTATCATATAACTGTTATAATACTGTAATCCAAACACTGATTTATAACTGCTAAATAAATTTGCTCTTATTTAAATCATAGTTTAATGCATTATGACATAATTGTTGTAGAAATTACTGCTTGACTGTGTTTTTCACAATGAATGAACTACATTTGAAAATGCATTCTAATGTTTGAATGCTATGTTTAGTTAATGACGGCTTCTAGGAAACCATGAGATATCTGTCACACAATAAAAATATAAAAAGGTATCAAACACACATTCACACATTATGTTTAACTGGATGTGAGAACATCTCAGATGGTACATTATATGCAGTTCAATGAGTATTAAACATCATTAACTCAAATTGTAATCAAATATTTTAAAGACTGAATGAGGAATTGTTGAAAAGGACAAGAAATAGTTTTACATTATATAGATAGATAGATAGATAGATAGATAGATAGATAGATAGATAGATTGTTTAATAAGAATGAATGAAACTCTTTTTGTAATTCTATTAAAACTTTTCTTTAAATTGAACAGTTTTCATCACATTACTGTTACAGATGCTGCCAGATATCTTTCTGCCACTTTCCTTAAGAGCTTCAAATTAAATGATTCGAATGATTTCAAATCTTGTCAGATTTTTTTTAATAAGCTGATTTTTTGGACATTATCAGTGTATTGGTGTGAATGAAAATGTAGCATAACATACCGTAATTTAATGTACACTGAACAAAATGGAAAGCAGCTCTACTTAAAATACTTAAAATCAACTTAATACATTTATGTTTGAAATGAGAACATAATCATATTGTGTAAAGTCCAAGTAAAATTCAACACAGTCATTAAACAGTGATATGATTACATTGGTATGCGATGATTAAATGGATTCAGACTTCTAATGGATAGTGTTCACTCAACATAATTTTTACTGCTTGCTCAATTTACTTAATTAATATGAGTTAATCCAACACATTTCTTAGCATTTTGTCTTAATTTCATTGTGTACAATCCATCTATGTTTACTTAATCCAGTTGTGTTAGAAAAATTTTAATAATATTTGTTGCATCAAAGTATTGTTGAAACCGGGCATGGAATTTACATTACCCAGCATGCTTTGCATTGGACTGGATTGGGAGAGTAAATTTTGAAATTAAGTGTTATTTTAATGTATATCTACATAAAATGAAACAAGTAGGAGACTTATTAGTGTTTAAAGTTCTGTTATGTTGGTATTTAGAGAAGTTTCTCTTTTGGTGGATTTTTTGGAGGTTACCATTGTGGAGAAGAGTGGAGCTAATGGTTAGATTGAGGATGGCTGATTTACCATGCTAAAAATAAAAATGTGTTTTGATTTTGCCATAAAGCAAAGTCTGAGGAATCATCACTAAAAAGGCTGAGTTAGGGTCAGTGTAAACTCTCAGTAGCACCATCTTTGTTAAAGAAGTCAAAAAGACATACATAATATGTTAAAATTGAGTTATTTGGACAAATCAAATTTAAGTGAGTTTAACTCAGTTTCTCTGGGTTTATTCAACACAAAATATTTGAGTAAAGCCTACATTTACTTTTTATATTAAGGAAACTCAACAATTGAATTACATAAAACCAAGGGGCAGTGGTAGCTCAGCGGTAAAGGCTCTTGGTTACTGACCAGAAAGTCAGGTGTTCAAGTCCCAGCACCACCAAGATGCCACTTGAGCAAGGCCCTTGACTCTACCTGCTCCAGGAGTGCTGTATCATGGCTGACCCTGCACTCTGACCCCAACTTAACTGGGATATGCAAAAAAAAAAAGAAATGTCACTGTGTATATGCAAAAAATATATGTATAATGTGTGACAAAAATAAAGGCTTCTTCTTAACCAACAAAAAAAAATGTCAGTGTCCTTGTACTGTATGTTTAGGGTTTGCTTTCAACTCAAGCAAAACATGCTTGAATCATCTAAATGTATTGTTCATTTATTATGCACCTAAGGTGGTCTCTGAAAGGAGTTGTGTTAAATTTAATAGAATGAAATGCAATAATGATTGTTGCCTACTGTACCTGGTTCCTCCCCTAATAAACACCACCACTGTTTATTCCATCAGGTCTAAAGAGATCAAGACATGATTAGATGTATTTTTATCCAAAAAAAAAAAAGATTTGTATTAATTCATTAAAAGGCAGCTTCATCACATTTATCACAATAAACGTGTTACTTGGAATTGCTGATTGTGATTAAATGACTTTGCTGTGATAGTCTTTTTGTTGTACTCTTGCTCAATTTAGAGACTAGCCCAACGCTTTTGATATGGTGATATGCCATATGCTATACATACAACAGTATTGGCAGAAATTAATCATATAATTAAGCAAAAAAATATATGTATATACTGTATATATATTGTTGATGTTTATCAACATATAATGAAGTCTGCTGCTCCTCAGTCCCATCAGAGACATCAATTACTGATTCGATGAAGCCTATTAAAACATTTGTGAACTGGGATCTATACCCTGTGCAGAAGCTGCAACATTATTTACAGTATGTCTTCACTTCAGGGAACATTATTAACTCAGCTATTAATGGATCATTAAGAGGACCCTTGTGTATATTAATAAGGTGAAAGCATTGTGGTCTATTTTTTTCAAAGACTCAAAGTTAAATCTTTTTGATGAGACAACCATAAATTTACAAATAAATTTCAGTAAGCAAAAGCTACTGTTTTTTAGCATTTTTAATTTATAAATTTAATGACCTCAATGTATTGACTGTTACATTCTTGAAATTTTGACGATTTCTGATGGTTAATTGTCATGCTTAATGTACAGTTTTGAGGTGCAGTATTTTGGACAAATTAGATTTCACTGTTTGCGGGGCTACACCAACGCTGCAGGAATTGAAACCAATCAAAGAAATCGACACAATGTCCTGTTGCTCATCGCTTGTAGTGGTTATTGCTTCTTAGGACTAACACCTGTTTCCCCTTCACATTGAACAATAGGAAAGAAAAGAGAAAAACCTTAATAACCATAATTAACCAATAACACTAGCCATACCGGGCAGTGATACATTGTCCAAAAATTCTCAACCACATCATAGAGGGGCAAAGAAATAGACAGACAAAATAATGTAATGCCAATAGCCAATTTGGTAGTGAGAGATTAAATACATTACCCTTCATAGTGCAAAGAGTTAAAGAACTAAATGGTCATGAGACCAACAGTTATTATACAATGACACAAGCCAGCAGGGTAGTGAACACTGAAAAATCAACCCTTCTTCACAGTGACGATCTGGGAAGAGAGGAAAGAGACATCCAAGATATAAAATCTGGCAAAGGTGTCAGGGGAAGCCCATCCTGAAGCCAGACATACGTCCTCTAAGGACATGTCCTTTGCCCACACCCAGTAAGAGGCCATGATCCTGGTGATGAGCCTTAACACCCATGAAACACTGCATGCCTTGCGAATCGCAAGTGAGCATAATGGCTTTAACAGCCAGTGAGAAAGTCTTTGCTTGGAGATGGTAAAACGCTTTCAACGGCATCTAAGCAGATAAAGAGTCGTGTAAAGAGTAGGGGTGTAACCCCGGTGTCAGGCAAATTATCATGTCATCACAATCATGGCCTCCTAATAATCCCCATCCATTAATTGGCTCTATAACTCTACTCTCTCCTCTCCACCAATAGCTGGTGTGTGGTGAGCGTACTGGCGCACTATGGCTGCCGACGCATCATCCAGGTGGATTCTGCACACTGGTGGTGGTTGAGGAGAGTCCCCTGTTCACTGTGTAAAACACTTTGAGTGTAGTGTCAGAAAAGTGCTATATAAATGTAATGTTAATTCATTCATTCATAAAGAGCTTATCTGTTAGAATTTACTGATCAAGTCAATTTACATTTGTAGCGCCCTCACAAGGCAGACCATGTGCAGACTCTGTACCTTCCTCAAATGAAGGAGGAGAGAAAGCTTTTTAGGTAACAATATGAGCCCTGAAGGGAGCAGCCAAATCCTTGAGCACATACTGTAACCTTCCCTAAGCTTGGGAACAGCTTTTGGCAAGCATGAGTCAAAATTCTAAGCAAGAGTTAGTTACCCAAGGCCTGAAGGTCCCCAATACGTTTGACTGAAGCCAAAGCGAGTTACAGCACATACTCTTGAGAGAGTATTAAAGCTTTGAATGGTCTAGCTCCGCAGTACTTAAGTGACCTTCTACCACGCTATATTCCATCACATTCATTACATTTGCAAAATTCTGGCCTGTTAATAGTTCCTAGAATATCAAAATCCACAAATGGAGGTAGATCCTTTTCATATTTGACTCCTAAACTATGGAATAGTCTCCCTAACACTGTTCAGGATGCAGACACACTCACTCAGTTTAAGTCTAGACTAAAGACTCATCAACAGTGCATCCGGAAAGTATTCACAGCGCTTCACTTTTTCCACATTTTGTTATGTTACAGCCTTATTCCAAAATGGATTAAATTCATTATTTTCCTCAATTCTACAAACAATACCCCATAATGACAACGTGAAAGAAGTTTTTTTGAAATCTTTGCAAATTTGTTAAAAAGAAAAAGAAAAAAAAGAAGAAGAAAAAAAATCACATGTACATAAGTGTTCACAGCCTTTGCTCAATACTTTAAGCATCTTTGGCACCAATTACAGCCTCAAGTCTTTTTGAGTATGATGCTACAAGCTTGGCACACCTATTTTTGGGCAGTTTCTCCCATTCTTCTTTGCAGGACCTCTCAAGCTCCATCAGGTTGGATGGGGAGCGTCGGTGCACAGCCATTTTCAGATCTCTCCAGAGATGTTCAATCGGGTTCAAGTCTGGGCTCTGGCTGGGCCACTCAAGGACATTCACAGAGTTGTCCCATAGCCACTCCTTTGTTATCTTGGCTGTGTGCTTAGGGTCGTTGTCCTGTTGGAAGATGAAACTTCACCCCAGTCTGAGGTCCAGAGCACTCTGGAGCAGGTTTTCATCAAGGATGTCTCTTTACATTGCTGCATTCACCTTGCCCTCGATCCTGACTAGTCTCCCAGTTCCTGCCACTGAAAAACATCCCCACAGCATGATGCTGCCACCACCATTCTTCACTGTAGGGATGGTATTGGCCAGGTGATGAGCGGTGCCTGGTTTCCTCCAGACATGACGCTTGCCATTCAGGCCAAAGAGTTCAATCTTTGTTTCATCAGACCAGAGAATTTTGTTTCTCATGGTCTGAGAGTCCTTCAGGTGCCTTTTGGCAAACTCCAGGCGGGCTGTCATGTGCCTTTTACTGAGGAGTGGCTTCCGTCTGGCCACTCTACCATACAGGACTGATTGGTGGAGTGCTGCAGAGATGGTTGTTCTTCTGGAAGGTTCTCCTCTCTCCACAGAGAAACGCTGGAGTTCTGTCAGAGTGACCATCAGGTTCTTGGTCACCTCCCTGACTAAGGCCCTTCTCCCCCGATCGCTCAGTTTGGCTGGGTGGCCAGCTCTAGGAAGAGTCCTGGTGGTTCCAAACTTCTTCCATTTACGGATGATGGAGGCCACTGTGCTCATTGGGACCTTCAATGCTGCAGACATTTTTCTGTACCCTTCCCCAGATCTGTGCCTCAATACAATCCTGTCTCGGAGGTCTACAGACAATTCCTTGGACTTCATGGCTTGGTTTGTGCTCTGACATGCACTGTTAACTGTGGGACCTTATATAGACAGGTGTGTGCCTTTCCAAATCATGTCCAATCAACTGAATTTACCACAGGTGGACTCCAATCAAGTTGTAGAAACATCTCAAGGATGATCAGTGGAAACAGGATGCACCTGAGCTCAAGTTTGAGTGTCATGGCAAAGACTGTGAATACTTATGTACATGTGACTTTTTTCGTTTTTATTTTTAATAAATTTGCAAAGATTTCAAACAAACTTCTTTCACATTGTCATTATGGGGTATTGTTTGTAGAATTTTGAGGAAAATAATTAATTTAATCAATTTTGGAATAAGGCTGTAACATAACAAAATGTGGATGCACTGTATTTAGCCAGGCATACACCAAATTTATCCATCAACTCACAATTAGGCAGCTTTAGTTAGGTCTGCCGGAACCAGAAACATTTATCATGATCTATAACTCTGCAAAAATTTGAATGGCATCTACACTAATATTATTCTATATGTTTCCTTTCATATTTCATATCCCGAGGTTACCAGAGCTGGACAAATCCAGCTCAGTTCCTGCTTAGTGTCAGACTCCACTGCTATGTGTCTCTGAGTGATGATGACTAAATGCAGCCGGTGCCAGCCAGACATCACTTCAGTCTATTACGGTGGACTTCAGGGGATACACTGATGCCAACTCCAACCATAAGACATGGGATACTTCATATGCCACTGCCTGAACCTTGGACTTAGGATAGACCTCACCGAAATGACCTGCCGGTTGAACTGCGATGCACCTCACTGATCACTGCTTGCATAACCTTGGTCTAATGATGTACTACACTCTTAAAATGGAATACATAGACTATCAATTAATTGCCAACAAAAGCCTTCATCAGCCAACTATCAAGAACAATGCATCTATGTGAACTTATGTAGTTAATCCAGGAAGAACTTCAAAGACATTAATCATTAATCTTACAGTTCATACAAAATCTTTGTATAAACACTGGCCCTTAACACTTACTTAGTTTACTAATTTTAAACCATGACTTGCACTGCACATAAATAACTAATATTGGCATTATATTCATGCTGTTTAGCCAGAGGGGAACTGGTCCCCATAGTGAGCCTGGTTTCTCCCAAGTTTATTTTTTTCCATTAACCAAAATTTTTTTTGTTTTTTGTTCCTTGCCACAGTCACCTTTGGCTTGCTAACTGGGGTTCTAAATACAATTATTATTTAATAATTTATTTTTATTCACAATTTACAATCATATTTAATCAAACTACACAATGATGACTCTAAGACTTTAAAGATATTACAGTTTCATTTTCTATTAATGCATGATTTTCTGTAAAGCTGCTTTGAAACAATGTGTATTGTGAAAAGCGCTATAGAAATAAAAATGACGAGTGTGTGTGTGTGTGTGTGTGTGTGTGTGTGTGTGTGTGTGTGAGAGAGAGAGAGAGAGAGAGAGAGAGAGAGAGAGAGAGATTGAGCCTGTGATTACCTGCGTCTGTCACAACTCTCAAACAGTTATGAACAATAATGTTGAAGCTGTTAGTTAAACTCTATTTCTCAGCTGTAGTGTGGTAGTAATCTGCTCCAAGCGATCATGGAACGATGCATGGATCGGACGTGCTATCGAAATTGTCACTCATGTTAAAGTGTTTTGTTGTCGATTAGAAAACAAAGAGGATGCCATTTTAATTTTTCTATATTTTTTGAGGAATTCTTATTTTGACAGGGACACAAAAAGCATACTCTCATGTTGAAAGTTTATGTCTCCTCCCAACTCTGAAATTAGGGTATCAGGAAGGCGTCCTCAGTGTGTGTGATTACTCTGTCTCAACTGTGAAAGGCAGTAGCCTAATGCTGAAGCTGTTATTTTACCTCTATTTCTCAGCTATATTGTAGTATAGTAGTAGTCCGAGCGATCATGGAGTGAGAGACAATGCTGGATGACTTAAAGAAACTTGTGCACTGACTGAAAGCTCTTAACAACAGCTCAACTTGCTCATAACACAAAGATTTTACAAAGGTTTTTTGTCGCCACCTGCTGGCTCAAATCTTTAATGTCACAGGTATAAATGGAAATTCCATCATTTAGCTGCTCTTAAACATCTGCACCGTTCTTACACTTTAGTATGGAACACAAGCGGAGTGATACAAACATTAAAGCATCCCAGTGCTGATGGTCTGATCTATCAGCACTTTTTGAACATCACTCGTTCAATCAGATTCCAGGACCAGAACTAACTGTTGTACAATACAATATATACTGACAAGCAAAAAAGTTAAATTTAGTAGAATGAAATGACATAGAAGCTCTTGACAGACAGTATGAATGAAATTCATGAAATGGTAACAGTCCTCCCATATGAGTATGATTTTTTTTCTTTTCTTTTTCATTTTTAAAGAGTATATTAATTATAATTCTTCAGTCATTTCCAAACAGAGACATTAATGAAACAATCTATTATTCAATTATATACATCAGTATATTAGAACCATGGCAACATTGTGCCCTTGAGCAAGAACTGTCACACAAAGGAGGTTTAAGAGGCTTACTAAACAAATAAAATATTTATAAAGTACATTTTATAAAAGAGTAGCTCAAAGTGCTCTTGACAAATGAAAAGAAAAACAATGTCAACATACCAGGTAAAAACTCATGAAAAGTTTTGTATTAACAAGGTGGAGAACCACCATAAAACATACAATTTTACCAAGAACCACCAAACAACATACATGTGTGTCATGTTAAAACTACAAGCTGGCAAATCAATAAACAATAAGTAAGAGCTGATGGATTTGGGTCTATTTCTAAATGCCTGACTAGGTTTGTGGAAACACTATGATCTTACATAGTTTCTGCCTATCAAGCTATTATCCCCAGTTGACCACTTTGACAGTTGTTTGTCTGCAAAGTGTCAACATACCTTTAATTTGTTCTCTGGAGATACCAGACAGACCCTAAAGATTGCACTGATGGGAAAACCTGAGAGAATTCCAGTAATTAGCCTAAGTCACAACATCCATAAATGTTGTAGGCTACTGACACAAAGAAACCCTCAAACAAGTAATCAAATCATTTTTGTGATGTCTCTGACCTCTAACCTTTATTAGAAATGATGAAGATCAATAAAGGTCAAAGAGTAATTAAGATTGACAGAAAGAAACAAAATATTCAGCATTTGGAGTTTTACATTATGTGATTTGACACCACTTCTGAACTGCATTTTATCAACAGTCCTTCTTGAACAATGGTCTGAGTTATAGTTCAGTTCAGTAGTACTTAAAGCTTGTAAATGCATGTTGTTGAAAATAACATCAATACCTCTAACATCTCTAACAATTTGTTTATTTTTTATTAAGGAATAACCTTTATAAGTGATGGACAGGGATGACAAATTTTCTAATTTTTCCACTTATAGCTGGAAAAGGCCCTGTGCAACATTAAAGGGACAGGACACAACAAATTAACATTCCATCATTATTTCCTCTCCCTCATGTAATTCAGAGCATGATTTTTTCTTTCTTTTTCAGTGAATCATAAAATGAGATAATTAGCACAATGTACTAGCTATGATTTTCCATACAATGAAAGTGGGTTGTACTTCATACTCTCAAGGCCAAAAAAGGTAAAAAAAAAAAACATTTTTTCAAAAAAAATTTTTTAAGAATCATAAAAGTCCATGCAACTTACATACATTGCATGTGATAGCTTTGTATACTCTCTAACCGAAATGTATTTTTAGGTGATCATAACCTTCACCTTCCCTGCGCTATGTGCGGACAATACCCTGTATATCATTACACACATACATGCACATACATAACACAGTGGGGTACAAAGTTTTTTCTTTTTTTTTTTTCCCAACGAAAATCTTTTGCAATCAATTAAATTGTTATCCTAACAATATAGCTGTTAATGACCAAAATAAATAAATTAAATTAAATTAGAAAAATGCAAAATATTTGTTAAAATACTAGTGGTGTCAGACATTTGGACCCCACTGTATGTACCGTGTACTTATACACATATTCTATATACACATTGTCATTCTCACACTGCTTATAACTGCTAATAAATATGCTAGTGAAAACATTTTATACCTTTATAGAGAACTTATAGGTTGATGCAATATGATGCACTATGACTAGTGTGTTATCCACTTTGAACTGCCATTGGAAAGACGTTCTATTGTGTTCTAAACAAACTGCAAAGTTTAGTTAATCACAGCTGCTAGGAAACCATGAATGTGTCTGTCACACAATAAAATATAAAAAGGCAGGACATCACACACATCTGCTTAACTGGATGAGAGGAACATCTCGGATGTCATATTATATATAACTCTAATTTACTCTGATTTGAAATTCAGATATTTTAAGGATCTAAAGAAGAATTCTTAAAGAAAATTATAAATAGTTTCACATTTATTCCTAAAAATGAGTGAAACACTTTTTGTTTTTCTGTTAAAACTATTCTCCAATTTTTACAGTTTTTATCATCTTGCTGATACAGATGCTGCCTGCGTCTTTCTGCCATTTTCCTTCCTAGGAACTTTTTGTTTGTTTGAATATGAGTACATTGCAGCTCTAATTGTCTTTGTCTTTTCATCTGTACTCTCTGTATTTTAACACACTTGTGTCTGTGTGTTTGGGGGTTGGCTGAAAATGGCAAATGAAAATTACACTGTAGACAGCTTTGTAATCACTGGATTTGATCACCTGTCAAACCAGAAACTCCTTGGATACCTAATCTTAATAACATACACGCTCATATTGCTTGGGAATGGCATCAATCTGTGCATCATCTTGACGGACAGACATTTACACAGACCAATGTACATTTTAATCTGTAACCTAGCTGTCGTTGACATAATGTTCTCATCTACTTGCAGCACTACCATGATCTCAGTGCTGCTGGCTGAGATTAAAACAGTTTCATACTACTCTTGTATTTCAAGGATGTACTTCTATCATCTTGGTGATATCAAAGTATGCTTGGCTCTGTCTTTGATGGCATTAGACCGGCTTCTTGCAATAAGGCTTCCATTAAGGTATCAAAGCATTGTGACAAATTCACGAACATTTCTGCTGATTTTGCTGACCTGGCTTGTTGGTTTCATTATAATGGGTGTTATGACATCGACAGTAGACAGTCTTCCATACTGTCAGCCCATCATCAGATATGTGTTTTGTGATTATCCTTCTATGGTCAGAGCGGCTTGTGTCAATCCTGAACCCTATTTTTTCTTTCCAGCAATGCTTAACCTGTGGTTGATGTGTGGACAGTTTCCATTTATTCTGTGCACTTATGCTGTCCTGGCATATAGTGTAACCAAACTCTCCAACAACTCAAGCAAAAAGCAAATGATCAATACATGTTTAAGTCACCTCATTGTTTTGTTCAGTTTTTATGCTCCAAAACTGGTCTCTAATTTACTAACTCGTATAGGAGTTGTGCTTAATTTAACAGAGCGAAATGCAATATTAATTGTTGCCTCACTTGTTCCATCCCTAATACACCCCGCTGTCTATTCCATCAGGACTAAAGAGATCAGAAAACGATTGGCAAATGTATTTTTTTTGTTCCAAGTTGTACCAATTCATTAATAAGCTTTTCGTCAGGTTTATCAAAATAGCTATTTTCATGGCTGATTGTGAATATATTGCAACCCAATTTGTATTGATTCTCTTGCTCACTTTAGAAAATGTACAAGAGTGTTGATATGTTGATATGTTCTATTGTCTGTTTTGCTAAATCAAAGGAGCATTCAGTAGTTCTCTAGCTAGCATTAGCATTGCTCTTCTTTGTGTACTTTAAGTACCAATACGACAGTGATGTTAGACGCTGTACTGCCATCTTTCGACATGGATAAGCATGATCATCTCTGCTGCCACCACCAGCTTTGGAATATCATTTGCATCTGGAAAATGTCAGAGTTTGAGGTCATTTCTTAAGTTATTAATTATTACTATAATATAATTGCTTTGCCTAAAAACAAACGTCAGAATTCAAGCGAACAGACATCTACAGTTAAGGACAGATTATTATTGTCCCTCATATCGATAATCTTTGGAGACTGTCTACGTTTTACGTTATTTCTAAAGACAGTTATTACCTTTATTAGAGAACTGCTTAGCATGAAATAAACCTCAATTATCTAGCGATACAGAATGTTATGGTAAAGGAAAGATTAGAATTGTTTTTGATGATCAGATTTAGCATGTCCATGAATACTGTATTTGAAGAACTCATTTTGTTTCCAAACAAACCAATGTCATGGTTTACTCAAAATCCACAACAATCACTGTGCCAAGCTACTAAAGAAATTAAGATGTATGCTGTTTCATAGAGGTGGAGGTAGATGGGGACCCCCTTACTATAGCTGTGATAACAAAGGAAATAAAATGACACGTTGCTTTCCGGTTACGTTTGTAAACACAGCTGAAAACTGTCCATTACTAACATACGTTGACTACGCGCATCATTTAAAAAGAGGGAAGCTTGTTTGAGTTTGCTGTAAATTCCACTGATACTATTTTAGAGAGTGGTCTAAACAATTAATAATGTCTTACCTGTCCAACAAAAAAGAAGCAACATCGGCATCACTACTCATATTTTTCTCCATCATCAAATCTTTCCACCTTGTGTATGCCTTAGTGATGTTTATGCTAGTATTTTGCCTTTGCCAGTCTTTCTGTCTTCTTCCTTCGGACCTTTTTCGCTTCTTTGGCAGTAACGCTACTGAATCTCCTGCTGTCTCCGCTTCCAAAGCACGATAATAAGTATGTTCCATTGTGTTCTTTTCGCTCTTCACGTCACCAAAAAACACTGCGCTAAGCATAGCCAAGCATATCTACATAGGCGACAGTCAATAAGCACAAGGATTTTCTTCTTCAACGTTTAGTGAAACACAGCAGACCATGTCATTTCAGCATGGCAAAACAGTACAGTCTTCATCTCATGTGAGTGTACACTTTTCAGATCACTCTTCACAAAAACACAATTCATTTGTTAATGTGTTAAACTTTTTAAATTAGCCCCAAATTACTGAATGCACCTTTAAGAACAAGTAAGGATGGAAACACATTGGAAGTTCTGCTTATTTTAAAAATGGCAGTATTGGAAGTTATTAATGATGTAACTTACAGCAAAAAGCTTTCCTATATACTAGCATGCTTGTTAAATAACCCCAAAAATGCTTTGAGATACTAATTTCTGTCTGAGTATGTGATGTGTGAATCAATAATAATGTTATTAAACATGAAATAATGAAGCCTGCTTAAACAAACACTGTTTGTTTAGTGGTGCTAGAAATTGCACACTTCAGCTTTAAGAAGGAAAAATGTTCAGAAGCATTCAATAAATTCTTTCTATTCTCTTGACCAGACTGAGAGCTGCTGTCAGAAATAGCATACCGGTAAATGGTAATACTTGTGTAATCCCATGTGAATATGTTAGGTGGTGTTAATAAACAGTACATAAAAAAAAACAACAAATTTGTTCAGTCATTTCCCAACAGAGCTATTAATGGTAAAGTCTATTATTCAATTATGGCATCAGTGTATTAGAACCTTGGCACCATTGTGCCCTTGTGGCTCTAGGGGTTGTGTTCATGTAATAACTATGATATGGCCACATACACACTGCACTTTTGAGTGTTTAATCCAATTTTGAGTTTGGTTGTTTATGGGACCTGAATTTTCCTTAAATCTGTATTGAAACCATAGTGTGTAAACTAGGCCACAATGTCTCCACCTTGTTAATGGAAATGTTTTCATATAAATATTACATCAAATGTTTTATAGGCCTATATAAGGTGGAGTCATTGTGGCCTTACTTTTACCAGGCACAAGTTGGTGTATCAGTCAACAAGATGGTGAATCAATAAACCATAAGAAGTAGCTGATATAGTTTGATCCATTACAATTTTACTATTTACAAAACACTGATAAAACACTTTTCCAGTCTATTATACTACTGAATGAAATGACTAGGTTAGTGGAAACAGAATGGTTTAACATAATTTTCAACTATCTAGCTATAAGTTTTTATTCAATACAGCGGAGGGCTGCTCACTTAGGAGGGCATTAGAGGTGTGATGTCATAGGTTTGCATGTATCCAAGTGCTGTAAGACTGGCACAAAATTGTTTGCATCACAAACAATCAAATTCTTTGGAAAGTCAAAGAACTCTGCAAGAACCAACGTCATAAAACTCTCACACAGAGGAGCACACTCATATCTGCTCTCTCTCTCTCACCTCAGATCACTTTAAGGACACCAAAAACTAAGTTATGACTTCTGCAATGTAAAAGGTTTTCTGATCATACATGTTTGGTATCATTCAAGAGGTCTCAGTGCAACTGGTAAAACGGTCTCTTTCCCTTTCAGCAAAGTCAAATCACAAGTAAGATTTAAGAACTTAGTAAAATACTGTATTCTTTCAGGGGCATGACCCCTCCCAGGTCTCTCCCAGACCAGATGCAGATTAGGTGCATTCTTTGTAAACATCAATCAAACACTCAATCACAAGTTTCAGAGGTCCACCTTCAAACCCCTAAATTGTAAACCAAATCCTGGATAACATCAAACACACACATCTGAAATAACAATAGAATCGTTTTAGTATTTAAGGAGAGATGACAAAGGAATCAGGGTCTCTGTAGCCAGATGATCCACACAGTAAACACTGTGTGTAGTTTTTTCTCTACCAGGTAATTGCCATTTGTTTTTCTTATGTTTGGTAAATGTTTGAATGGAATACAACTTTAATTATATTATTATGCTTGGTTCACTGATAGCTTTGAATTTGATTTAATATTTTAATTGGATTGTTTGAATATATTACTATTGCCTGGTAAATAAATTGTTATTATGATTCATTCTGAAGTACTGTTTTCTAGTATATTTCTTATTAACTACAAATCTATGGTCAGAGTTGGCTTAACTAAGCTACTTCAGAAGTAACCCATTAGTTAAGTATGTAAAAGGCTAAATGGCAAACCGAGAATCTATAATAGAATTTAGCCAAGTAGAATTAAACGGGAATACTAAGGGTAGGACCGAGAATCTGTAAAACAGAACTTAATTGACTGGGGCTAAACGGTGAGTCGAGAATCTGTATGAACTTAGCCAAATAAGACTAAACGGATAAAGCCGAGAACCTATAAGGACTTACTCTAAAACTTACTAATATCTGAAACTGATGAGTTTTGTAGTTAAAGGACCTGTGTCCGGCCAGCACAGGACCCAAATAACATTGAAATAACAAATGCAGTCAAGAAGAGAGAATTTAAAAATAATATGATACAAAACTTAAATTCAGAGCATAGATACATCAACAAGGTTTTTTCATAATTGGAGTTGGATGAAATAAAGAAAAGAATTAATGATAAGATTAATAAAACATGGAACTCAAATCAAATAATCAAAGTATTATTTAATGTCGTGCACAGTAAGACCGAACATGCAGGAGACCTACAACCACGCCATTGGATACCGTCCTTGGACCAGTGGGTGACTTCCCCATTACAGTGCCATGAAAACTTTGACAGTTGTTTGTCTGCAAAGTGTCAGCATATTTGCTACTGTACATGCCCTTAATTTGTTCTCTGGAGATGACAGACAGACCCTAAAGATTGCACTGATGGGAAACAAAACCTGAGAGAATTCTCACCCAGTAATCCACTAAATAAGTGAACACCAATTAGTGTAGATGCTGACACTACGAAAGCCAGAAACACTGCAAAACCCTTGAGGTCTGATGACACAGCCAGAAAAAAGAAAATGTTATTGACATTTAATCCTTGTCAATATGGGGCTATCATATTATATGCCTGGAATCAAGCAATTTTCATAATCTTATTAAAAGTATAGGGACTTTTCAGTTTGCCCAATGTTTACTAAAAACAATGACCTCATGACCATTTAAGTGAACTGCAAAAAAATAAATGGAGACCATGAAGAGCATCTAAATTATAGTTACATTTTCCAATACATTCATAAAATCTAAACCAAAAAAATTTTTTTTAAATAAAAAAGCATGTCCATGTTATTTGTACACTGTAGAAAATGTTTTGTTCAGGTAACACATAGAGCTGGGCGTATTGACACAATTTGTTTAAATTTTTTTTTATCGAGAAATCAGGATTTTGCATAAAAACATTGCAAATGCTATAGTTAGATATGTAAATCCACCAAAGGCTGAATAAGGAAGAGATAAAGAATTCACAGTGCTTGTCTTAATGCTGCTCCCGATCTGATCAGCTGCATGTGTGTGGCGCACTCCAAATGAGTGTGACAGGTTAACAACACGGAGACTGATATAAAAGACTGTGGTAATATTCCCAGTACGATTGTACACAGTGTGATTGTAGCTCAACTTTGTCCATTATGCATGTATACACCGTCTTAAAAGAATGTTTCGGGTTCAATACAAGTTAAGCTCAATCAACAGCATTTGTGGCATAATGCTGAGTACCACAGAAATTTAATTTGACTCATTCCTCCTTTTCTTTCCAAAAAATAACATTATGTTTGCAAACATTATTTTAGTCTGAAAAAAAAATTGCTTACTAACATTTTCCGTGTAAAGTTGTAGCCAGTTTTACAACTTTTTTACCATGATGATGTAATGTCAACAAACCCTAAAACGCCACAGATGCTGTCAATTGAACCTGGAACATTCCTTTAAGACCATAACTGGCCTCGGCGATGAATAGCCTCCTTTCTTTTCTTTTTACCCATAAAAAGCATTAGTTACGTGACAGGTATGGGCGCTTCATATCAAATCATGGATAGGCTATTTATGGGAGAATCAAAAATCTGCCGCTCCTTTTGCCATGATGATTCAGATAGATTGCTAATTATTGCTTTGTTCTGTGACGTGTTTCAAGTGTACTAAAGCCAACATTTGGCAAGCGATCATTTTGACAAACTTTGCTAGTTAAATTGTAATAATAAATTATTTCATATTGCTGCGCTGCTCAGTATGAACCGCTAGAGGGCACGTTTCTATCCACAGGGGTTTATGAATATACACACAAATTGTCTGATATATAATTAGCACTTTCTAGATAAACTTGATAATTTATAGATATTGATTTCTAGATAACTTTCTAGATAGACTTGAGAGGTTTAGATAAAATGAATACCTACACTGGCTAAGAATTATTTTGCAGTTTTCTTATTTATTTAAATTATTTCTGAACATATGGATGTATTAGATTTTAATTTATTTTACATTTAAACTCTTTTGACAACTTCCCCCTGTGGTGCATTGGTGCATTTGTACATTTTTCTTGCAGCCATGCTTTCATGTAATATTCACCTTTTTTTTTGCCAATGTGTGAACGGCTTGTAGCACAACTTAAAAAATGAGCCTTGCTGGACTTCCTAGGTAGCCTATTAAAGCCTGTAGACTGATTTTCATGCGAAGGGAGCTGGTCGCTTTTGCCAGGAAAATCCAAAGGATGTGACGTTTTGCGTGCTCCCAAGAGCCTTGCCTCAGTGCTTCCGCTATTTAACAGTGTCAACAGACAGTCTGCAACACTAGGTAACGTTATCTTAGAGATGGAATCCAGCAAATGGCTGGCTCCAAACACAACAACTGAATCCCATCTGGCGAAGCGAGAACATGATCGTGGTCGAGCGAAAACTAGAGTGACCATCGGCAGGGCATTTGATTCCTGGAGGGACCTTCGTTTGGTTTTAGGGATCAAAACCGACCCTGAATTGGCGTTCTTCTTATTGGACAGGCATGTGAAATATAGTGCCATAAGGATTGATCTGTGTAATTTTAGCTAAACTACAATAACACTTGAAATGAATGCTAGACAATGTTCAAGATAAGCAAAAAGACCCATTCATTAGTGTAACGTAACTTGGTTATACAGAAAATATATACAATCACTATTTTTATAAAACAATAGCGCATCGATATATCAAAATGTCAGTTGTGATGGAATCACATCAATACTGAATTGTGTCAACATATTTATAATGTACAGTATTTTATAAACAGATACTGTCATCATCCACCAAATTTAGTTAACAGCTATTGATAAAGCTGGCTAGCTAGCTAACACCGACATAGGCTATCGTATAAATGCAGTCAATGTGTCATGCAAAGAGAAGTGATTACTTAAAACTACAGTCTCGCATAGTCAGACCTATATCCACACTTTGTTTTAGCCCTGTTCCAGCACTGGAGAGTCAAATATAATATACAGTCTCAAAGTTTGTAGTAAAACAATCATAACTGTGTAAATTATGCAACCTCATCTGTCATTATGATGCCGGTGAATCACGTTCAGTCTCTTTGTTTTGTCCAATGCTCGTGTCCCTATGGAGTGTGTGCGCGCGATCATGAGCAACAGGCTGCAGTTCACTTAACGGCCACAGGTGTCATTAATAACAAGGGTTTCTGAACCTTACATACTGCACCTTTAATGTGCATTCAGTCTGATATTAAAAATATAAATAAAGCATAATTAAAAAAAAAATAAAATAAAACACTGGACATAAGCCTGATGCAGTTGTCCAGTATGTGCAGAGGCTATACAACATGTATAGGCCTATAGCTAAAAACCATAAGCTAGTGTAGGAGCCTTCAAAAGACTGTTTACCAGGTATTGGAGGTCTCCAAGTACACATAGCTTCCACCTGTTTGAATTAGGCTAAGGAACCTAACGTCATAGGTTATTAGTGACATCCAGTCCCTAAAGCTCCCCCTGACCCTGTCATCATCTGGAGAATAGAAATGTGTGTGGCTGGACCAGCAATACACGTTCAACATTTAGAGCACAGAGTCAACATACTAGGTGCACACTAATTTTCTAGATATCTGATGTCTTGTTGTTTATTGATGTGTTGCTGAATTAATTGACATACTTTATCTCTTAGTAACTATACAGTCAGATGTCATAAACTCTTAATCTCAAATGAATTTTATTTTTATTTGTTTTTTGTAATTTAATTTTTCCGGCTTTACTCTTATTTTTTCAACGGAGTCTTGTCTTTAACAGATACTGAGAATTCTAAATAATTCTGAATAAATTGACATATTTATTGTGTTAATATTGTTAATCACTTTTGTGCTATGATCTCTGCAGACATTTGCAAAATGTGGGCTTCCCTGGACTCCATCAAGATTACTATGGCCTTGTCTCTGCTGTTTTTTTCCTAGACCTTTTCTCAAAACTAACTCCACATTCCTTTGCCATTTCTGCAATTACTTTTAACCAACTGAATATTTGGTTGACATTTTTTGGGATGTATGAAGTCGGTTCTAGCAGAGTAACCAAAGGTCTCGTTCATGACATTAACTATGGACAAGTTTGACTACCAGAAATAAGTGTTGTCACGATACCAACATTTCAGTAGCCGGTACCAATAGTAGTAAAATTTCATGATTCTCAATACGAATTTTGATACCACAGAAAAAAATGAATAATATGCTATTGAACCAAATTATTTAGCCTATTTAAAAAATTTAATATCAATGTAAAAAATCAATTAAATCAACTGCATGTTTCCCCTTAAAGTGTTTTTCAATGACAGAAACATTGCTTATAAATTTTGTAAGTATTGCCCAATAAAGCTTTTTGTTTTTTCCCAAACCTTGTGTTTTCCATTTTATTTTTTCTGAAGTTTTTTTTTTTGTTTGTTTAATTCAACTTCAGCATCAAAATGGTGTCTAATCAAATGAATTCATAAAACTTTAATAAAATCAAAATAGAACAATTGCTTTGCATCATACTATTGCTTTTTTTTATTTTATTTTTTAAATAAAGTGCTTCTGTAAAGATCCAATCCCCACAGCATAATCTAAAACACAACATTGGTCTTCTGTTTTGTCGAATAAAGTGCTGAACAAGAAAGCATCACAGAATAAATTAAAAAGTTAATAAAAACTTTTATTCACTACAATAGCACTCTTGCCTGTAAGGTATTATTATAATTATTAAAATGATTGTGAATGTACATTTTTAGTGGCGATATATATATTTATATTAAAAAAAAAAAAATCTTTTTTTTTTTCTCCCCAATTTGAAATGCCCAATTCCCAGTGTGCTCTCAGTCCTCATGGTGGCATAGTGACTCACCTCAATCCGGGTGGCGGAGGATGAATCTCAGTTGCCTCCGCGTCTGAGACCGTCAACCCACGCATCTTATCACGTGGCTTGTTGAGCGTGTTATTTTGACATTAATTATTTTTCTGATTAACTATTTTTTATTGATTCAAATAAATGTACCTCATAGAAACAAAACATATATGCATAGAATCAAACATAACCCCAACTTTTACTCCTCCCCCTCCCAATCCCACCCTAAACCCAGCAACATAACAGTGGTCTTAAATGACATAGACACACATGCACACACACATAAAAAAATTTTTTAAAAAATAAAACATTAAAAAAAAAAAAAAAAAAAAAACACAACAACAATAATCACACATCCACAAATGACAAATGCCCGCCCCATTTCTCCACAAACACTTTATACCTCCCTGTTCCTCTTAATGTCACTTCCTCAAAGGCCGCCACCCTTCCCATCTCCGAGCACCACTCCTGAAAGGAGGGTGCTCCAGCCAACCTCCAGCCCTTCAAAATGATCTGCCTGGCGATCATGACACTGGTTAAGACCCAATTCTTTATGTGTCTACTTACAATGGCAATGACCGCCCCAACACCCAAGATACAGAGTCTGGAGCAGAATAATACCTGAATACCTAACACCTCGCATACCAGACTCTGCACCTTAACCAAAACGTTTGAATTTCAACACACCCCCAAAAGACATGGATTAAATCTCCATACTCTGATTGGCATCTCCAGCAGGTGGGTGTGTCTTTAAGACCAAGCCTATACAATTTAGAGGGGGTCCAATAGAACCAATGTAAAATCTTGAATTGTATAAGGCGCACCCTTGCATCTCTAGATGCAGTTTTTATGTATTTTAAAATCCTAGCCCATTCTCCCTCCTCCAATTCCAGGTCTAAATCCCTCTCCCATAATCTTTTGAGAGTGGTTGAAACTCCGTCCCCCAGACTCTGAATTAATAAGGAGTAATACACTGATGTCTCATGGCCTTTTCCAAAAGCAGAAATCACCTCTCCCAGAGTATCTGCCGCTCTAAGGGGGTGTATGCTATTCCCATAAATAGTACAGAGCAAGTGTCGTAGCTGAAAATACCTAAACAACTGAGATCTGGGGATCCCAAAATATTGAACCAAATTTTCAAAGGATCTCATCACACCACTCTCATAAAGATCATCGAGTGAATTAACCCCCCTCGCAATCCACTCAGACCAACAAAAAGGGGACTTATTAATGCATAGTTTGGGGTTTAGCCATAGGCTCGAGGCAACATTTAGATAAATATGAATTAAACACTCTGGACACTTTTGTCCATACTGAGTGCAAAATAAAATAACGGGGTGTGATTTAACTTCTCTGGATAGTTTGATGGAAAGGCTTTGCAATGGCAAAATAGGGGCAAGAAGTTCTTGTTCAATGCAAAACCAGGAAGGGGCTCTTTCAGGTGGAAGCGACCAATGTGCCAATTGTCTGAGACCGAATGCATAATAATAAAACAGAATCTTGGGTAGGCCTAGCCCACCTTTGTCTATCGGACTATGTAACTTATTAAAATTTAACCTGGCATGCTTACCATTAGAAATGAAGGACTTCGCTATATGCTATCAAATTGCCTGAAATAAGAGAGGGGGACATCTATAGGGAGAGATTTTAACAGGTAGTTGAATTTTGGAATACAATTCATTTGAATTACATTAACCTTCCCAATCATCGATAAGTGTAATGAAGCCCACCTGTCAACATCATTCGAAAACATTTTTATTAAGGGATCAAAATTATCTCTTACTAAATCAGACAAATTTTCTGGGAATAAAATTCCCAAATACTTAATGCCCTGTTTGGGCCACTGGAAGGTGCCCGGCTAGAAGGCCGTTACTGGACAATACGCTGTCAAAGCCAAAGCTTCAGATTTAGACCAATTGACTTTATATCCTGAGAACTTGGAAAAGGAATTAATAATTCTGTGGAGGCAAGGCATAGATCTAGTGGGGTCGGAGACGAATAATAAAATATCATCTGCGTAAAGCAGAAGCTTATGCACCACACCTCCTGCAATCACCCCTGGAAAATCATCTTCCTTTCTTATAACGATGATGGTTCCAGGGCAAGACAGAACAATAATGGGGAAAGAGGGCAACTCTGCCGAGTGCCCCATCCAGAGTAAAATAATCTGAAATGAATCCATTTGTTTGTACCACTGCTACAAGGTGTCTATAAAGTAACTTAATCCAACCAATAAAAGTATTCCCGAACCCGTTCATTTCCAAAATCTTAAAAAGATAATCCCATTCTACTATATCAAATGCCTTTTCGGCGTCAAGTGAGATGGCAGCGACCAGAGATTGATCATTCACTACTGAACACATGATATTGATGATCTGCGAGCAGGGACTGTGAGCTTGCTCGATTTCCAGCTTATGGTCTGATATGTCGAGCAGACTCGGGAAGAGCTCATCCAGGAATTTCACCATATCTCTGCCCTCCTCATACTCAGGAATTCCAACTATTCGAACATTATTCCTGCGGCTTCTATTCTCAAGATATTCAAGCTTTTCAAGGAGATGTTCCAAATAAACTTTGGTGGCGGGCGGATTAGCAGATGATTCCCTCTCCGAAGACTCCAAATAATAGATTTGTTTCTCAACATCAGTCACTCTTGTAACTATCTCAGAGTTCGACGTATTACAGCGAGATCCTCCAAATCAGCAAGAACCTTCGTCAGCATCACCGACATGTTGGACAACTGACGCTGGATCTCCTCTCCCGCCGTGCCATCTAAATCGACTCCCCGGTCTGTAGACCTGTCAGGGCTTTCATCCTGAACACGTAAGTGTCTTTTAATGTCTCCAGAGCCTGAGGATTTTGACTTCTTTGCCATGTTTTACCTCAAAGAGCAAATGTATAACTGGGTGTATCGAATTTCACCAGATTATAACATGAGAATAATTAAAAATTAGCAAGGTGCGCAGAGCTTGTCGCTCACAAGTCTGCTTCTTGCATCGCGTCACATGACCACCGACATGAAGTCATTTCGTGTTTTTTTATTTTTATTTTTTTAATTTGGAATCCCCAATTCCCAATGTGCTCGAAGTCCTCGTGGTGGCGTAGTGACTCGTCTCAATCCGGGTGGCGAAGGACAAATCTCAGTTGCCTCCACGTCTGAGACCGTCAACCCACGCATCTTATCACGTGGCTTGTTGAGCGTGTTACTGCAGAGCCATAGCGCATGTGGAGGCTTCACGCTATCCTCCGCGGCATCCTCACACAGCTTACCACACGCCCCACCGAGAGCGAACCACATTACAGCGACTACGAGGAGGTTACTCCATGTGACTCTACCCTCCCCAGCAACCGGGCCAATTTGGTTGCTTAGGAGACCTGGCTGGAGTCACTCAGCATGCCATTCACACATTCAGTGCAAGCATATGCAGACAGTATACTTATTTATTTAAACCACATCCTTTTGTTGTTTGATAGTCACACTAGGACCGATCATGATTTTAATTATATTAAATGTGCATTCATTTATTTCCCAAATATGTCAAATTCATATGTGAGCATTTGAAAGCAGTCTTTGTGTCTGGCAGACAGTGTGCGGGTATCGTATTGAGTTGGTGCTCATTGCTATCAGTACTGCATAAGCATGGTTGTTGTGATATCTTTTTTATTTTAATATCAACTTGGTACCAAAGTACTGTTACTTTTGACATTACTTTCAGAAAGTGTCCAAATAGGCTATTTCTGTCTTGATATCTATTGTTTTCAAATTTAACACTTAACAAACAACTTTTTGTGTAATGTTTTGCTTGAATATTGTGCTAGTCTATATTATGTCTATGGAGAGTCCCCATATGGATAGCCGCACCAACGTGTGTGTGTGTGTGTGTGGGCGGGTTTGGGTGGTTTACGAGGACATTTTTTTAGGTTATAAATGGGTAATTACAAGGGTATTATGCTATAAATGTGGTTTATGAGAACATTTCTAGTGTCCCCATCATACAAATTGCTTAAAATACATACTAAAATAAGTTTTTTTGAAAATGTAAAAATGCAGAAAGTTTTTTGTGAGGGTTTGGTTTAGGGGTAGGGTTTGCGTTAGGGGACAGAATCTATAGTTCGTACAGTATAAAAATCATTATGTCTATGGAGAGTCCTCATAATGATAGCTGCACCAACATGTGTGTGTGTGTGTGTGTGTGTGTGTGTGTGTGTGTGAGTTGCTTGCACAACTCCACTAATTCACAAAGCACCTCAACCAATAAACTCCAAAGGTCGGCCCAGTTTCATGACACAAAATGATTCTATATGTTAAAACAGTGATCCTTCATAATGTGTTGAACTCTACAGGCTTCAACACTGATTCTACAGCTATAAAATAGAGAAACACTAGCAGAACTTTCGCATATGCATTGATCACCAAGATAGGTGACACACTGACCAGGAAGAAATATTCTAAGCAGATGTCATATAACTTAACTGAGGAATAATTAAGGTAACCACTCGATTAACTGAATTTCAATATAACCTAAATGTCATTTTAGAATAGCAAATAATGTAAGACTATATAAATCAGCGACAATAAAGAAACCCCATGTACAGCTTTTATGGGATAAAGTACAGTAGACAGTGGATTATAACTTTTAAGGTTCATTTTAATTAAATAATATAATATTTATTTATATATTGTATTTTTAAATATGTAAAATAAATATATGTATACATATTTAGAGTAAATAAATAAGTAAATAATTTAGGGCAAATTAATCAGTCTTCACCTTTAAATAATTTAAACTTGTGTAAATAGATTTTTGTAAGTTTGATATGTTTTGTAGTATGTCACAGGAGAACCAAACCACAGCTTCTGCTGTAACAGAGTTTTTCATTGTGGGATTCCCTGAACTTCAGCCTAAATACTACAACCTGATGGCCACAGTTTTGTTCTGCATCTACATAGCTGTGGTTACCGGTAACTCTCTTGTTGTTGTTCTTTTTATCATTGAACGCAGTCTCCATAAGCCAATGTATATTATCATGCTGAGTTTGGCTTTGTCTGATATTGGTTTTTGCACTGTTGCCTTGCCAAAATTGATTTCTCGTTATTGGTTTAATGACGGCTATATTGCTTTCTACGTTTGTATGTTGCAAAGGCAGCTAATTCACTACTTTGGTACACTAAATTCTCTTATCATGATGACCATGGCCCTAGATCGGTACTTGGCAATCTGTTACCCACTAAGATACACTGTTTTAATGACTAATTGCAATATGAGAATTTTAATAGGGTTATCGTGGGCCTCTGCAATGATTGCCCCATCTATTAGTTCAATACAGACATTGCAAATGCCATTCTGTGGTCCAAATAGGATCCTTAATTGTTTCTGTGACGCCTCTTCTATGAACCAGCTCGCCTGTGCTGATGCCACCCGCCAGAGGCTTGTGTCCTATAGTATGGCAATGTTTGTTCTTCTCGTACCATTCTCTTTCATTCTCATTTCCTATGTTAGTATACTTGTGTCTGTGCTTCGAATAGCAAATGCACAAGGCCGACTTAAAGCCCTCTCTACCTGTGCAACACAAGTGACTATCATTACCATCTATTATGTGCCACGTTTTATTGTTTACTCCGGCACTGATATACCAAACACTCCATTACCAATAAGCAGAAGTCAGAGAATCACCCTGGTTATGTTCTATAGTCTTCTGCCTCCACTGGTGAATCCTTTCATTTACTGCATCAGGGTCAAAGAAATCAGACAGTTCTTCCTAAAATGTGTCCAGACAAATCGAAAGGGCAATAGCTTAACTATTTCTAAATGAGGTGAACTGTCAGTTAATTTATCTTATGCATCTCATATGCAACTGTTATTCATTGTTATATTTTGTTATTAGGTATTGACAATATTTATTATATTATTTTCTATTATGTATTGATAATATACTGTACAGCGGACTTTAGAAGTCTAAAGCACGACTTAATGTTACTATTTTGCATTTTTTATTACAAATGATGTCATCAGCATAACAATTTGGGTTAAATAATGAATTTGAAAAATAATCATGGATTATTTAGTATTTGTATGTATCCCTTTCATTTTAATGAAAGCATGTACTCGAGCTGGCATGGACTTTTGTGTAACACCTGATGATCTTTGTTATCCCAACATTTGAGAATGTTCCCAAAAGCATCTCGTGTGCTTCAACAGAAGCAATAAAATCTGATCCTTTGTACAACGTTCACATGCTCAATTTCACATATTTGCATATTTGATTATTACTGTACTATATCTTAATGGGAAGCTTAAATATTTATTTTTCAGTTTACATCATAATGTTTCTTTGTTTTACATTTTATTTCATACAGTTTATTTCTATGTTTAAATTAGATTTTGATCCCCACTGTATATGAGAATAAATGTAGAAGGCCATTCATCACTGACTGAACCAGTAAATACACAGGTGTCTTATTTTGCCGTGTTAACGTTAAGACCAGAGGCTCAATAAACATACATACTCAATAAACGTTATTCACTGGTTTTGTATCAGAATTCCGGTCTTTACAGGCCCATAGATTGCCAAATTGTGTGAATGCCAAACTGTGTATGGTGGAGCAATTGGGGATAAACTATTTGACTATTTTGTGCTCACAGGTAAGGGTAGACACGGTTATGGTTCATGCTTGGTTTTAATAATGAAATAGCTACTAATGCAGTTCAGTTTCTTTGCAAATTAGTTCTTATTCATCAGTGCTGTGCCTTAAATAATTTACTCTGCAGAATACAATTTATTCTATTAAGGGTTGTTTATAAAAGTATTAATTTAGTCAGGGAGCTGTCAGTAGTTTCTCCAGTAAGTCAGCAGAGGGCCCCCTTGATTCCTCTGCATGAGCTGATGAGTTGTCTCACTTTACTGCTGAGGCCCCTTTCAGTACTTTCACTTCTCACAAACACTGAAAAATGACATCTAAAAGAACACTCAAAGAAGAATAGGCACTGCTATGGAAGGCAAACAGCATGAACGGGCCCTCTCTCCCTTCTTTTTTTTTTTTAATTTTTTTTTCTCCCCTATTCTCCCCAATTCTCAATGTGCTCTAGGTCCTCGTGGTGGCATAGTGACTCGCCAATCTCAGTTGCCTCCGTGTCTGAGACCGTCAGTCCATCTTATTACGTTATCGCGGACACCTAGCACATGTGGAGGCTCACGCTATTCTCTGCGGCATCCACGCACAACTCACCACGCGCCCCACTGAGAGCGAGAACCACATTATAGCGACCATGAGGAGGTTAACCCAACGTGACTATACCCACCTTAGCAACTGGGCCAACTGGTTGCTTAGGAAGCCTGACTGGAGTCACTCAGCATGCCCTGGATTCGAACTTGTGATTCCAGGTGTGGCTCTCCCTTCTTCTTAATGAACTGTGCCCTAAACTAAACAACAGTATAGCCAGGACCAGACTTCCACACTTCCCTGGGACTTCCCAGTTGTCCGAAATTGTAGCACAATATGTTATGGTTTAGGTAAGGCCACAACGATTCCAGCCCTGGGCCCCCACCCTCCAAAATTATTTTCTGCAAGGGTCTGTTCAGTCAATGACTTTTCATTCTAGATTATGAGCTGACACAGGACAGATGCACTCCTGCTTGGCATTAGAGAGCTGCTAGTGCAGCCTCCATTAGAATCCTTCGTAGAATCAACAGACCCTCAAACTAATCCTACTGCATTCAGTTTTGAAAGAAGGTCCTTCAACTGGCCTACAGAAGGGCCCATCATACAAATGTGCCTGGGTTTGTTCCTGGCAGGCAGTAGATGCCCTAACCCCACTCCCATCCCTAATCTTAACCATATGTAGCCTGTACGGCTGGGTAGCCTGCCAGGAACAACTCGAGACACCTTTCTCCCATCGCGATTTCTATGTATGACACTGAGGTGATGAAAGTGCAGCCGTGTCATCAAGGTGCAATTATTATTTTACCCACAAGCTTGCTGGAAAACCTTACAATAAGAGATGCATTGGATATGTTCACGGCCTAAAGTAGCTTTTTACTGTAGGGTATTAAATATTAAACTATTTAAACTAATATTAAACATTCTTTTTTTCATCTGAAATATGGAATAGTGCTAAAATCCAAGCCTGGCATCACACACCGTTTGTAATGTGAATTTCTCACCCTCAAATTAGCTATTAACAATATTAATGTGAACCCATCAAGCAAAAAGTATTTCACTTCAATATTCTGGATTCTTTATTCAGTTTATAGATGTATTTCCATTTGTAGTTTAAAGAATGAGAAGCATTAGTTTTATTTACAATTTTTTTTTTTTTAAACTTAATAGCTCTGTACAGATTTGAACCCTGATAAGGACCAATATTTTTCAGACCTAGTGCGGTGTTAAAAAGCATAAAGCAAAGACCACAAAAAGAGACATAAAAAGGGGGAAAAAAGATTATATCAAATTATAAACATTAAAAAAAAAAAACACACACACACACACACACACAGTACAATAATTCTTCAGCCATTAGAGGGGATTGCTGCTGTTAAGTACATTACATTGTCAGCGTGTCACTGTTCCAAACGCTAATGAGCTAACTGTTTTAGACTATCATACACTAGACACCAATATATACCAACAATTTATAGTTATGTTCTCTATAAGATTCATATTAAATATACTCTACACATACTGTATGTAACCTTCGAATACAATTCCCATTTGGAAAAATATTAAAAAGGTAGATGAAACAGCTCATGTTTCTGTGTTGTGCAAACAAATTTTATGTTTTAAAGGAGAGGGGAAATAAAAATCATACCAAACTTCATTCCATAGCAATCTTCTGGCTCGAAATGCAAGCATTAATTTACACTACTACACTTAGAAAATAAAGGGATGAATCTTACCCTTCCTAAAAAAGCAGCTCAGATCTGTCTAAAGTGGGCAGACACAACACTGGTTGGTCAATTAAAGAAAACAGAGACTGTCAAAACACAGCCGCAAATGTACTGTGCAATGGCAATCGGTTTGTTTGCCAGGTAATGCATTATTTAGACTTTCCATGAATGACAGAATCAAACCAATAAATCTGTTGATCTCAATGATCTCAAGCTCACAGCACAACGATGCTCAGTCCTACTAATAAAGATCTACCTTCCTGCAATGCTCCAATTTTGAACATACCTGAAACCAGCTAATCAAGGACTTCTGATTTATTTGAAATCACGAGAACTAGTACAATTGAAAAATAACCAATGAATAGATACTTCTAGTTGTCTCAGGTACAGTAACTTGGCAGGTAATTAGATCTCCAAGACCAGGACTGGGCACCCCTGTCACAGCATGTCTAATTTTAAATGCACATTTAATTCAATATGGAAAAGTATAATAAACATTTCTAACAAACTGTCACTAACATTCATCAGGCACATCAATACTTGTTCTCCTGCACTGAAATAGATAGACTACATATGTTGATTAGCTCAGTGAATAGTAGATCTCGATAACTGTCTGAGAACTGTTGCGGTGACGCATCGAGGCAGGGGTTAAACCACCAGTATGCGTGTTCTATTGTTTCAGACCTAGATCAAGGCATGCCTTTCCACCTCCCGATCAGATCTGTCAGGCGTGATGAGCCAAGCTTGCATCTGGTGCTTTGTTAAATGAGAAAAGTTCGTCAGACCCCGTGTAAATACATTTTCCTCACACATCTCCCCATCTCACAGGCTGAAAAAGAAAAATATCTAGGAGTCTCTTCTTCCTCACTCATCATGAATATTTAATATGTGCAATACAAAAAGAGAAACGAGGGTCTCTTCTGTGTGCAAACTGCCAGAAGGGGAGAAGTGTGTATTTTAAGTGTGAGTATATGTGTGTGTGCTTGTTTTAATGAGTGCATGAGTTTGTGGGTGAAGTTGTTAGAAAGGGTGGGAATGTGTGTGCAAGAAAGTGTGATGTAATTAATTTTCTGCTGCTTTCTGGGTTAGAATCTCTTCACATATTTTGGCTTAAATACAGGCGAGAAACTATATGAAGCTGTTTTGTATCAGTGCAGAACAGCTTAATGTTTTGTCCTCTCTTTTGGGTGTGATTTTCCATGCGAGTGACACGAAGCTCTCGTCCTGGTCAGGTGCTCGTAGGAGTCAGGTGTGAGTAGTTGTTTATGTGAGTGTTTCAGCAGCATGGGCAAAGGATAATATAACAGACTCATTCAGGACAGGAGGGATGTATTTACAGGATCACACAACAGTTGCTCTCTCCAGTCTTTTCTCGGTTCCTTTGACCTGTAACAAAAACACAAGATCTTAACACCGTTGCTTAGATAGACAATGGCTCTGTTTCAAAATCTAGTGAGCGGCCTGCCTAGACAACATTTTATACGCGTGCTCCCAATGCGAAGGCTGTTACAAAAGGTAAAGCTTGAGGCATTGCAACAAATAAAACAGAACGCAGATGTGTTTTTAAAACTTCTAATAAACAATGTGCTCCTGCACGAGATAAACAAAAATGTGGCGCAGCAGTCAAATATGTCCATCTAGCACATGTTTGAATAGAAAAACTATTGAAATACAGTGCAGATGGATGCAAAAACGCATTCGGTATGAAAGGCTCCTTAGATACCTTCTTTTGACCAACTTCTAAGTTTGCATCGCATGTAGCCTTCGCCAGGAAGGCAATCCCATAATGCATTGCAATTGAGAAAAGATAACAGAAAAAACAAGAGAAATGTCGATTATGGATGTAGTCCATTTAATACAATAAATGATCTATAAAAATAGTTCAAGCTAATTAAAATGTGACTATTTTAGGGGAATAGGGGAGGCAGGCTTTCAATCAATGGCAAAACCTTCTAAATGTTCACGCAGCACAGATTTAGGGATAGGGATAGTTCACCCAAAAATGAAAATTCTTTCATCATTTACTCTGGCATCCCAGATGTGTATGACTTTCTTTCATCTGCAGAGCACAAATGAAGATTTTTAGAAGAATATTTCAGCTCTGTTGGTCCTCACAATGCAAGTGAATGGGTGCCAACATTTTGAAGCTCCAAAATCCACATAAAGGGAGCAAAGAGTAATCCATATGACTCCAGTGGTAAAATAAATATAAATTCTGGCGATATGCACGAAGAATGTGAATCACCAAAAACAGTAGGAGAAGGTGAAAGTGAAGGAAAAAGGACTTCAGTATTGAGCTGTTTCTCACGCACACCTATCATATCGCTTCAGAAGATATGGATTTAACCACAAAAGTCAAGTGGAGTACTTCTATGTTGCCCTTATGTGGATTTTGGAGCTTAAAAATTTTGGCACCCATTCACTTACGTTGTATGAACCTAAAGAGCGGAAATATTCTTCTAAAAACCTTTAGTTTTTGTTCAGCAGAACTAACCCTTTAATGTGAGAGTTTCAAGATATGCAGTGATAGTCTCGGACACAAATGCTATCAGTCCATCCTTATTGTGAGTGTGCTAACCGATTTAAGCACTTCTATTTATGAATTAATGTCTTGGAATAAGTCTCATAAGTTATTACAAATCTAAAATGCATTTACAAATTTTCAGTACAGAGTACATGGCTTGGCATTTATATGAGCATTAAATTACAGATAAAAAAATTTTTTTTCTGTTTTTGTCTGAAATGGACACCATTTATCTTCAACTGTGTTACAGACACCACAAGTCTAAATGTGATTATAAAGGATACTTTTATAAGTACTCTTACTTGCTGCTTGTGTTCCTCAAACCAAATCAAACACTTATATTCAGTAAATAATACATTTTATAAATACATTTTATAAATAATGTACTGGTCATATAATTTATATTAAAAAATGTGCCTTTTTTTTTTTATTTGCCCTAAAATTGTCTTGTGACAGGGTTCAGGCTATGTTATTTTGGTGAACCAAAACTTTAAAAAGTCTGAGGGTATGAAATAATGACTCACATATACACTGGTCATTTCTGAACAAAGTGAAGGCTGCAGTAAGACGGGGAGCGTGTGAAAAAGTGAGGGCAGAATGGTTACCTTGGGAATTTGGCTCGGGCAGCGTCTCTCTGGCAACTAAATGCATCACTGTGGTTTTTCCAAGAGGCAGTTTTAGAGCTGCAAGAAATAAAAAAAATAAAAAAAAAAGATTGTCGGACTGAATGGACACATAAGTCAGTATTTAAGTTATACTTTAGAACACTTATGATATCAAAGCATGTAGACCACTATGCAAGACACCAGACAAAGGAACAAGACAACATGGATATAAGCAAGGCATTAAACCTTGTATATTATAAAGAGCTAACACTGACTTGACCCACTCTGTAAAGACCAGCCAAACTCTGTCTCCATCCCCTGGTTCTCTTAAATCAAGAAGGTGTAAGTCTGTTTTATCAAAATGACACTTTTCTGGCAAATCCTGTCTGAATTCTACCATCACAACATTGGCCAAACAAGTTCAGAACTTGGAGCTGATCATGAGTTTATACTCACTCCGTTATTCAGCCATGGAAAATGCTTCCCCAGACAAAACATACTGAAAGACCCCCCAGTTATGAGTAAATAGTCTAAAAACTCTTTTGACAGGTCAAAAATATTTATAAACGGCATTAGGGGGAAAATAACATATTTTAACTAAAGAGGATTCATTGTTGATTAATAGACCTTATTCACTGTGGCACCATCTTTGATTTTATGTGAACGATTAAGGATAGACTTACCGTCTCCTCAATGACATGCACTGTATACCGCTATCAAAAAAGCTCCAAGATCACATCTAATTTTCCACAACTCATTTTGTCTGGAGGTTTTGTCAACAAAATTTCTTGGAAAGATAATGTTTTGTCAGCAGAACGATCCAAAAACACTTTAAACAACTGTACAACCCATTGAAGAGACTGTATGTACACTATATTGCCAAAAGTATTCGCTCATCTGCCTTTAGACGCATATGAACTTAAGTGACATCCCATTCTTAATCCATAGGGTTTAATATGACGTCGGCCCACCCTTTGCAGCTATAACAGCTTCAACTCTTCTGGGAAGGCTTTCCACAAGGTTTAGGAGTGTGTTTATGGGAATTTTTGACCATTCTTCCAGAAGCGCATTTGTGAGGTCAGACACTGATGTTGGACGAGAAGGCCTGGCTCGCAGTCTTCGCTCTAATTCATCCAAAAGGTGCTCTATCGGGTTGAGGTCAGGACTCTGTGCAGGCCAGTCAAGTTCTTCCACACCAAACTCGCTCATCCATGTCTTTATGGACCTTACTTTGTGCACTGGTGTGCAGTCATGTTGGAACAGGAAGGGGCCATCCCCAAACTGTTCCCACAAAGTTGGGAGCATGGAATTGTCCAAAATCTCTTGGTATGCTGAAGCATTCAGAGTTCCTTTCACTGGAACTAAGGGGCCAAACCCAGCTCCTGAAAAACAACCCCACACCATAATCCCCCTCCACCAAACTTCACAGTTGGCACAATGCAGTCAGACAAGTACCGTTCTCCTGGCAACCGCCAAACCCAGACTCGTCCATCAGATTGCCAGATGGAGAAGCGTGATTTGTCACTCCAGAGAACGCGTCTCCACTGCTCTAGAGTCCAGTGGCGGCGTGCTTTACACCACTGCATCCGACGCTTTGCATTGCACTTGGTGATGTATGGCTTGGATGCAGCTGCTCGGCCATGGAAACCCATTCCATGAAGCTCTCTACGCACTGTTCTTGAGCTAATCTGAAGGCCACATGAACTTTGGAGGTCTGTAGCGACTGACTCTGCAGAAAGTTGGCGACCTCTGCGCACTATGCGCCTCAGCATCCGCTGACCCCGCTCTGTCATTTTATGTGGCCTACCACTTCGTGGCTGAGTTGCTGTCATTCCCAATCGCTTCCACTTTGTTATAATACCACTGACAGTTGACTGTGGAATATTTAGTAGCGAGAAAATTTCACGACTGGACTTGTTGCACAGGTGGCATCCTATCACAGTACCACGCTGGAATTCACTGAGCTCCTGAGAGCGGCCCATTCTTTCACAAATGTTTGTAGAAGCAGTCTGCATGCCTAGGTGCTTCATTTTATACACCTGTGGCCATGGAAGTGATTGGAACACCTGAATCAATTATTTGGATGGGTGAGCAAATACTTTTGGCAATATAGTGTATGTCTGTCCCTCACAGCCTAGTTGTCATTATCATCAAAAATCAAAGATGTCTCAATATTGTCTCAATTAACCACAATTTAGCAAAAATTGCCTGTCCAAAGTGATTATGACAGACAGACGAATAGATAGACAGATAGACAGACAGACAGACAGACAGACAGATAGATAGATAGATAGATAGATAGATAGATAGATAGATAGATACAATTATACAAACACATGCTTTCTCACACACATTAACAAATACTTTCTCAGACAGACACTCACAAACCCACCCAATCTTTTATTGCTGCTTGAGGGATGGCCAAACAAATAAAAAAATGCTTCCTGTTCACACCCAAAGAATTTCCTCTCCTCCCTGTTTTCTTTCCCTGATGACAGGTCTGTCAGCCAAACAAAATCCCTTCTTGGATTCTTTTCGTATCTCTACATTTCCACTCCATGTATCCCAATTTTCCTCAGTACTTCAATCAATACTTGCTGAATCATTCTTGGAATATTTCTATGTTAGTTTAGGAAGTGAATTCTGTTCATGGCTTGAGAACTTTATAGCGACACTTAGGTGTTTCAGGACCATGAACTAAATTTCTGGGCACCTCCTTACAATTGGTTGAACTGTGATGGAATGGAAACGCACCCAAGACCGAAATAAACCACCACAAATCCAAAATAAATATCTGTGTGGTCATAACAGTCCACTAAGATACATCTGATTCAGTATTCCACTCAACAGGCTTCAATGTCAAAGAAACCATGACACATCCAATCATGTGACAATCTAAGGTCAAATCTGTTTTAGTCAGTCCTTAAATAATATAGTCATGTTTGGTTGATTTAGTCATATTAAGTCATTTTCTGGCTCAAATAAAATCAGTTAATTTAGATGTTTCCTCATGAAACACATTTTTTTGTTTACCGGCCAAAACATTTTCTACATTGTAACTTATATTTTAGACATGATATGGACAGTTTTTGCTCTGCCATCAAAAGAGCTCCAAAACAGGTTTCCCAAACAATCCCTTCATCTACTATTGGTCAAACAAACAGATAGTCAAGCCTCAAACTCATACCACCCTGTTGAGTTCAGCACAAGGGTGATATGTTTTGATATTAATAATGGCAATGAGAAGTGAAGGAGAGCAGCTCACCTCCTAGCGTCACATTGCCGTGTAGGAATCGACCCTGGTAGATGAGGCGCAGGATGTTTGGACTGCTCACTTGTTCCTCTTCCCAGTCTGAGAGAAAGAGAATGAATGAGAGAAAAGAGAAAGACAAATCAGAAATGGATTTTCCCTGTTTCCTTACATTGGATCCCATTCTAATCCTCTGTTGAGCATTGAGCTTGCATTGCATCACTATCAGGCTCCATTACACTCAAGTTTTGTCATTTAAAGGTGAAGTGTGTAGTTTGTGCACCACTAGTGCCACTACACAGAACAGCAAAAGGAATGTTTTAAAACGGGTTTCCCGAACAATCGCTTCATCTGATATTTGTCGAACAAACAAGATAGTCACGTCCCAAACTCAAACCATTGGGTAAGCCAATGTTGCTGTGTCAGGCTGGGGTGCGTTTCCCCAAAACATCGTTAGCCAACTATAGTCGCAATTTCCACCATTACCAACATAGTTCAACGATTTGGTGTTTCCCGAAACCGTAGTTCCAACGAACAATCGCAAACAGCATCGCACAGTTGTGTGGTTGGAACTACAGCTCTTTACCTGTGGTTAGAAGAATAGTTCCTTGTTAGTTTGCTGTGTGGACATCATTGGACATCGCTGAGGCTTATATATATTTAATTCCATATTTATCTTTCATTCTGTAAACACTCTGACCACGTTTTCATGCATTTAAGAAAACTATTTATTCCGGGGTTTTGCAGAAAGTGGCATTCTGAAACATTACATAAATGCGAGTGCAGCCGTTTAAGGGATTAAAGGCTGTTAAGAGAAAGCTCTTTATCACACACAGTTTCTGTCAGAGAATACCGCATTTGTGTGTTTATGTTAATGCTTATGTGCCGTTAATATGTTTTTGAAAAGTGCACATGTGCACATGTGCTCAAGTACGTCAGGTGATCACCGAAGTCTGATGTACAGGGAAACCCCACAATTGCAGCGCATTACAAAGTGCACGCCGCTTTCGTGTCTTCAGCAGCTTTCTCATATTAAATGGCTTTCTGGTGTACATGTAAATGAGTTATTATAATTTAATATTTGCAGAAGTTATAAATCCACCCCTAAGTAATGTCATTAATGACAGCTCATCCAATGTGGTTCGAATGATGGATGTGCAACATAGTTACTATGGTTTCAGGAAACAGTCGTGACTAGCTAGTTAATTTCAACAACGATGCATGTGAGTACGTTGCTGTATGGGAAATGCACCCCTGATCGGGATTCTCAAACAAACAGCAATTTTTTAATAATGTTTATCAGTAAGTGTGCTCCCTGGGAATCGAACACATTACTTTGGTTATTCTAGAGCCAGGCTCTAGTAGTTCACTCCTTTCTCTCTATTCACCTTCTCTATTAGAATTCCTCGATCCATACAGCCCACCCCTCTCTCGCCCATGAGTCAATCCAAATGGAGATTGAGTCACAAGACTCAAGTTAAGGTCATCCTGTGTCCTCATCATGTCCAGCTCTGCTGTGCCCATATGCTATGAATAAAACAGGCTAATTCAATCCCAGACCACCCCAAGTGAAGTTTTGGACGTGTATGACAAAAGGCCTTTCTCTTTCAGAGAACATTTCACAGTATTCAAACATTCAAGTAATTTTCATTTAATTTACAACAAATAAATGGCTGATGGCTTTTATAAGAGTTATTAAGATTGCAGCCACATCTCGGGGAAAAAAACAAACAATTTTTTTGGAAAGATTGCAAAGACACACATGAAGACAGTGAATGAGTTGGGAAACAGATGAAAGAGAAGTCTAGATACCATCTGCACTTTCCCAAAAATCAGAAGTAGCAGCGTGTGTGTAATAACATACAGCTTCAGCTAAAAAAGGTGCTTGATGAGGAATATCTGAGTGTAAACCCCATTTCAAACTCCTCAGACACACAGGCAGAGAGATGGCCAGCCAGACATTTAAACACAAACACAGACGCTCCATTTTTCTCCCTCTGTAATGTCATTGACATTGGGTCAGTGTGCAGCGAATGGAATCTAGCTCTGCTCAGGATTACCACTCACTCAGACAGACCAATTTGTCTGCCGCACAGATTATCTAAAAACAGAAAAGGTTGTAAAGAGGAATCAACTCGAAACAATGTCAGGCGAGAAAACCCTAAAATCCTTCACACGAGTCAACAATGTCAATCTATAGTAAAAGGCGGACACATTCAAAAGTGGCATCCTCGCTGTCAACATAAATTTGTTTGGATGTTAATGGTAACGTACCCATTGGCCAGTTGTCGTACACGTGCTTGGCGATGTCGGCCGCAGAGTCGTTTGGAGAGAACAGGAACTCTTTTGTTTTTCCACTCACCAATATGAGCCTCAAGTTGATCTGAAACACAAACAAAACAATAGACCATTAGAACCGTCATCAGAAACCACCCTACACTTCCCTTTAAGGGATAGTACACTCAAAAAAGAAAATTCTGTGATTATTTACTCACCCTTATGTCGTTTCAAACTCGTATAACTTTCTTTTGTCTGAATGTTAGGGACTGACAGCCTCAGTAACCATTCACTCATTGAGAATGAGTCACGGAAGAAAGTCATACAGGTTTGGAATGACATGAGAGTGAGCAAATGATGACAACATTTTTAATAATTTAAAATATTTTAGGTAAACTAACGCTTTAACTTTTCCATTACCTTGCGTGTCATTCATGACTACAGGATTTTTTTTTAATATAATTTCATTGAGATTGTTGAGGCAGATTTTCATTTGAATATCAGTTACCAATCTTTTGAATGAATAGATTTAAACAATCTTACTTAGTGTACAAAGGTCATCAATACACCCTTTTCACACATCCGGGTTTTGGAATGCAGAAATAAACGATTGCAGGTTAAACTCTGATAGCGGTGAATGGGAGTAAATGGGAGAACACGCCAAATCTAATTTTTACTTACCCATTTGCTCCAACATCAAAAGAAAAACGGCACTATTACGCTTCCACAATGTTCCAGATGAAGAAAACAAATAGAGAGAGATGGATTACGACCGCCAGAAGAGAGAAGATGGCAAATTTATTGTCATTCCCTCAGCAGCTGTATTAGAAACCTCATCTGTGGTAACTCATTTTTTTAAACTAATTCAAGGTAATATAATAAAAAGTAATAAAAAGTATAATGTGTAATCACATTCTGTTAAAAGGGTCCATAAGACCCTAAATTGACAGGCAGATGTTGTAATTGTATCACACCCACCCAATATCAAAAATATCTACCTGATGAAATATTTTAGAGCAGAGCAAGCAAGAAAAAAGCAATTTATCACATTTTGATTAAAGATTACATTTTTGAAAGAATGACATTTTTGCTTTGGAATAACACACACCAATGGACTGTAAACATTAAAATCCAGGAACATATATTAAGACATTTTTAAAAACCCACAACAAGGAAACACTGGTAATATTTTACAGCACGCTTGGCAAAATGATTTTCGTGAGAGACATTAACTTGACTTTATTTTATGGTTTAAGGATGGGGCCAGTTAATGGATGGTTACATCCAACTACAAGATTATTTCATGAATCTTTCATATATCCTCCACTGTGTCCTTATTTCAGTAAAAGTCAAGCTTTTTGATGGCTGTGAACTGCCAGTGATTCATCAGCACTTTCATGCTGTTTGTGCAAGTACTCCAGCATCAAGTGTGTAGATTTCACTTGAACATTGGGGGGTGGGGGGGGGGGGGTGGCTGCAGGGTGAAGCATTTACACATGTTTCCATTGATCATAGTATAAATAATGGGGGGTTGTACTTGCTTGTTTTGATTATTGGTAAAAAATAATAATTTTTTATTATTATTTTATTATTAAAATAATTTGAAAAACCATTATCATATTCATTCAGATCACAGAATGTTGCTCATTTAAAAGCAAAGACAAGAAGAGTTACAAGCTGAGAGAGAGAGAGAGAGAGAGAGAGAGAGAGAGAGCAAGAGAGAGAGAGAGACTCTGGGCAGTGCATGTCTGATGCACGTGTTACTAGGGCTGACATCAGAGAATCCAGTGTGTTGCCCCTTCTCCCACACACACACACACACACACACACACACACACACAACACTCTTGCTGCCAGCTGCAATGATGTAACACAGCAAAGACCAGCAGATGGAAACAAAGATCCTTCTAAGCACATTATAGAATCAGATTAGAGCCAGGAGCAACCTGCTCACTCCAACAACCCATCCAGAGAGATCAAAACACATACACATACTTAATTCTCCTTCTATAGAAAGAGTATCAACCAACAGAGACTCACAAATGTGTACACTCCGTAGCGCAGCCCAAATAATAGACCCTTTTTCAAACGTATGGGTTTGGAACGCTGAAGCAAACTATAATG
This sequence comes from Myxocyprinus asiaticus, assembly GCF_019703515.2. Classification (NCBI taxonomy): domain Eukaryota; kingdom Metazoa; phylum Chordata; class Actinopteri; order Cypriniformes; family Catostomidae; genus Myxocyprinus; species Myxocyprinus asiaticus. Next base: position 9,483,686 of record NC_059385.1, on the reverse strand, counting down.
AGGTAGACAGTGTCGCAAACGTATAAAGGTAAATAGGAGATCACAGCAATTGGTTTGCCCTTTGCCGCTTACAGCAAAAGACAAAAAATTCACTTATCCTGTTTAGCGAGTTGCTAAAAGAGGGAAAAATAAAGAAAGATGGATTACAGCAGTGAGCAGAGAAAAAGATGCCAACTTTTTACTGTCACTCCCTCAGCGGCTGTATTTGAAACCACATCACAGCAGTGCTGACCAGTTTGTTGGATTCTTTTTTTATTAATGCCAGGTTAATAATTAAAAGTACAGTGATATAAGTATACATTAAATAATGTACATTAAGAGAGAAAAGGTTTTCTAGATTTAACATGCTAAATTAAAGCTTAATTACATCACTGAACTCTGTGAAAAGAGTCCATAGTTGGATGGACACACAAACACACACATTCAAATCTAATTTAGGCTGATCCACACTGGCTCAGATTAGTATGTGGCAAATGGTGATCCCTATTCAATGAAGCTTCTACTAAGGAAGGAAATACCAGTGGAAATCTATGAAATATTTCTCAGCACACATATTTCTATGCCACTCTTCTGTTTCCAGAGATTTGAAAAGATTTTAAGCCTTTCTAAATGAGTACCTATCAAAAAATAGGAAACAGAATTAGTGCAAGGTGCAACAGAAAGTCATCTTCCTCAAATTAGTATTCATATCCTCCAGATGTAAAGACAAGAAGCTCTTCTGCTGGCCTACAACAAAAAATTGCCCGATCATACATGCTAGATAACATTGCAGTAGTGATTAATTGGTGAATATTATCTGCAATAACCAATATCTGTACTGGCCTGGCTGGATTAACAGAAGTGGTGTGTCAGTTCTAAACTTTACCAACATTCTTTTCAATAAATATTGCACATTTTCTGTTCTCAGATATGAATCAATGCATGATATTCTAAAGAAACAAATGAAATGTTTGTATTCGTAATCTTATCAAATCTACTTTGCGTCTGAAATGACATTTACGGCTGATATCACAAATTCGCAACAACCCCTCCAACCACCTAGCATATAGAGCCCATTTTTCATACTCAATTAAATTCCTGATGGATAAAACAAACCCACTCTGAAATACGCTACATTATGGAAGTAAAATAGGTTGTGAATGGCCATGATGATTAGCCACTAGTTGTTAAAGAGCACCTATTGTGGAGTCGTTAGAAATTCCACACTTACTTCCTGTACTAACCTACGTAATTTGGTAACAAAAAACCTGCCTCTGGTCTTCATTGGCTGCTCGCGAACAGCTTTGACCCACCCTCAAACACTACACAAAGCGGTAGACCAATCACAACAGACTGGGACATCTGACCAATCAGAGCAGAGTAGGCTCTCAGAAAGGAGGAGCTTACAGTAGAATGAATCCTTTAGAACGGATCATTGAACGAGTCATTTTTGACACTGGGAAAAAAAAAGGTAATTCTGCCATTTAAATTATGAGCAAATTAAAGTGTTTTTTTGACCTTGTATGCATGTATATCTATTGTATGAGACCTTTAAAACAAAATTAGGCATGTTTAAAAACCATAATAGGTGCTCTTTAAGTAATATTATTTAAATAAACTGAGTATTTTCCTTACTAGGAAAATTCACTTCTCAAACACACACACACACACACACACACACACACACACACACACATAAGTGGGCGGGTTTGGGTGGTTTACAAGGACTTTTTTTTAGGTTACAAACTGGTAATTACAAGGGTATTATGCTATAAATGTGGTTTATGAGGACATTTCTAGTGTCCCCATAATTCAAATCACTTAAAAAATCATACATATACATACTAAATGATGCAGAATGTTTTTGTGGAGGGTTCGGTTTAGGGGATAGAATCTATAGTTCGTACAGTATAAAATCATTATGTCTATGGAGAGTCCTCATAAGGATAGCTGCACCAACATGTGTGTGTATGAGTGTGTGTGTATCAGAGAGCTGCCATTTTCCAGAGACCGGCTGTTCAAAAACATCAGAATGGCAGTTCGGACGAAACGGAACACCTCCTAGTTTCCATAGAGATGGTAACCGTGGCAGCGGTTCCTCCGTGAGAGCGGTGACCTGAATCACCTGCAGGCACAGACTTTCTTAATCTATCTCTCTCTCTCTGTATCTCATCTTTCATTCTGTCACTCCATCTTTTCCACATCTTTTTCTCTAATGATGACAGATGCAAGTTTCATCTTCACCCGGTGAATGCCAATGAGCTGTGCTTGTGAAACCGACGGACGTTGATTTATGCAATGTTTCCAGACGTATGCAGAAAGGGGGAAAAGCTGTAGTAATCACAGAAAAATGTGTTATGGTGGAATACGTCTATCCAAACACTCCTCTTGCATCACACTCTAGACACTGCGACTCGTCTCCTCTGTGACCAGGCAAAGTCTCACTATGAGGTAATACGACATGCAGCACTCCCTCCAAGGAACTTCACCAACAGCCCCAGCAGATAAGAACCACCAGGGGATGATTTCGTAATCTATGGCAAGGCTGCCATTTTTCTGGCCGGGAAGATGGTGGTTCCCTTTCTGTGCAGATAGTAGTTGCTACAGTAACATTACAAAATATGCCCCGGCTCCATGCAACTAAACCTACAGAGGGAATCTTTGACGTAATCACCCCCAGCGCTATCCTGCACAAACAAACACACATTCCTAGGGGCACAGCCAACACGTAACACCTCACTCGTGAGGCTACATGGCAGCGATGGGATCTCCACTGTGATTGAAAAATTCACTGGCTACTTTTGGCTTATGCAAAGATCGCATTCATATCAGAGTGCAACAATAATACACAGCAATAATAAAATAAAGAATAAAGAATAAAGAGAATAATAAAGGGTTTTTTAGTTGAATGACCAGGAATGTGATTCAAAGTTCGGTAAGCATAGGCCAATTTCAGCACCAAAACTTTCGACCTACTGTTGCCATATTCACAGTATGATCAGTCTGGTTCTCTAGATATTGGGGATAACAAGTTTAACACGAGATTATCTGCTTGAGAAGGATAAACAGCCCATTGGTTCTGCCAAAACAAGTGACATAGTGGGTGAAAGAAAGATATGCTGACGGTAATGAGTGTGTCAGACAGGGCATCTGAACTAAAAGCAGCCACAACAAATGCTGACCACAGTGGATGTGACATGCTGCCGGGCTTTGCCCATCTCAGAATAGAGGTCTGCCAGATTGTTCTGGGAATTACATTTATGCAATAGGGAACAGGCACACACACACAGCACTTATGCAACCCTACATCAATGAAAGCAATATTATAAACAACGCCTCCAGCAGAGATTTGTCCATTTTGGGGAGAGAGGAAATTAGTGAGTTCTATGTTGTGATATGCTACGTATGTTTGTGTAAGCAGGTTAAAAAACAATAACGTGGCCTCCCAAACCAAATAAAGGCACCTGCATCATATCTGAAATGGATCACAGGAAGAGCTATTAGTGATTAAGTCCACACAAGCCTATTGTGCGCTTCAGATTCACAAAAACACGACTCACTTTCAAGTTAAAAATCAAGCTGTTTCTTCAGTTTAGCATCGAAGGGACACCCGGTAGGTGCTGTTTGGCCCTGTTTACACCTGGCATTAATCCGTCTTGGGTGATCCGATCAGAAATGGTCAGCTGAGACAGCTTGCCTGGGAACATTTTAAACCTGCTATGAAATCAAATGCACCTTCTGTGCATCATCTAGCAAAGTTTAAAACATTTGTTTTGCCACATTAAGTATGTTACATGAGTAGGTGGTTCCACATTGTTGTCTGGGGATGCATTCATGTTTATACTACAAATGCAATGAGGACATATGTGCCCCTAACCACCCCTGAAAGTGGTTTGAGTGATCTGAGCACAATGCATCTCAAAAATGCATTAGATCCTCTTTACACTTATATTTAGGACTATCCACTTATGATCAGATCATCCCAAATAGATTATTACCTAATGTAAATGAGGCCTTAGTCTCTCAGAATTATAATTGGGAATTCTGGGTTGGGAAAAAAAAGAAAAGCCAAGACAAAAGGAAAAAGAACATTTAGAACATAGAGATGGCCAAGAAAATTTTAGAAAACCGCAGAGCCCAGAAGTAATAATAAACTTGTGCTCCTCATTAGTAAAGGTACCACTGAAGTTCCATGCTGGTGTAAATATCACCATGGCTACATTAAACTGTATTGTTACAATTAAGTTGCAGACAAGTAGGCTGTAGTTTAAGTTATATCCATATACATTTCATGACATTTAGAAAAGAAAGAAAACTGCTTCAAGCATGATTTGTTTAGTAATAAAAATGCAAAAATGGCAACACCCCACAACCAGAATAGCGAAATCTCTGACCAGCTAGCTCAACAATAGACAAACATTTCTCTTTTTGTGCCTTGAAAATCCACATCTGTCTGATACAAAACTCCTTTATTCTGCTCAGTGGTTTCAGAACTTGCATCTATGTGCAAACTCAAGCTAAATCATAAACAGACGAGACAGAGAAGGGATGCTATCCATCTTTCCCCAGACAGCACAGTGTTGGTTCAAACAATGTCATATCTTTCTCTGGGAGTTTGTGATGAAGTCGAGACAGAAGTGGTTTTGAAGACTGTGATCACACCCCCTCATCTCCACTTCATCAGACAGAGTCTCTCCCGCATATCTGAAAAAGTGCATAGTGGAGATTTTCCGAGAAACTCATTCCAAGAATGGAAATGTTTTCTTGCCTCTGCCTAAAATGGGGCATTCCGTATACCTGGCCATATCTGTGTCTGACGATTTGAAGTGTTTTGGACATTTAAAAAAGGGCTTGGCAATATAGCTAAAAAGTGTCAAGATATTTTTCAGCCCTTTACATATATTTTGATTTTTGTAAATTTGCTCTGAAATGGTTTAAAATGTGATTTTTATTTTCAATCAGAGGAACCATCAAGTCCATTATATAAACACTGTTGACAAGTAGATTAAAAATGTTAAATACAAAAAGTTAAAAACAGTAAAACTCTATATGAAAATAATCAAGGCATGTTCATTCTTCTAAATTAACACAAAGACATTGTTCATTTGAATTTATAGGCACCAACAAAACATGGTAATAACAGCAATATTTATAATTTAAAAAAAATTCTAAAACACTTTAAAGCAAGTAAAATGCCACAGGGGGACTACCATGAACATGTGATGATGCAAACAAATAATACATTTGTGTTGTGAACCAGTTCATTGAAACAGACAGTTTAAAAGAACCGAATTGCAGCAATGAATCTAATTTCTGAACATTGTTTGCATTTTTGCAATGTAGGTTTAAATCAGAGGTGTTATAACAGTAAAATCTGTCTTCGTGCTTTAATACTCAAGATTTGTGAAGGAGGGTAGTGCAAAACTAGTCCACTGGCACGATCTAAAAAAACCGAGCACTTTAGGAACACCTGTCCACCTACTTATTCATGCAATTATCTAATCAGCCAATCGTGTGGTAGCAGTACAATGCATAAAATCATGCAGATACGGGTCAGGAGATTCAGTTAATGTTCACATCAACCATCAGAATGGGGAAAAAATGTGATCTCAGTGATTTCGACCGTGGCATGATTGTTGGTGCCAGATGGGCTGGTTTGAGTATTTCTGTGACTGCTGATCTCTTGGGATTTTCACATACAACAGTCTCTAGAGTTTACTCAGAATGGTGCCAAAAACAAAAAACATCCAGTGAGCGGCAGTTCTGGGGACAGAAACGCCTTGTTGATGAGAAAGGTCAACAGAGAATGGCCAGACTGGTTCGAGCTGACAAAAGCTACGGTAACTCAGATAACCACTCTGTCCAATTGTAGTGAGCAGAATAGCATCTCAGAATGCACAACACATCGAACCTTGAGGCAGATGGGCTACAACAGCAGAAGACCACGGCAGGCACTTTATTAGGACCATTGTGTTCCTAATAAAGTGCTCAGTGAGTGTATAAGCAAGTGTAATGGGCAAATTAAAAAGCACACTAAAATCATCATGATCATTCCTGATAATGGTTAATTTTATACCTGCAACAAAATGACATCAAATATATTGTAAACATTTTGATATATGAACCTGAAATAAACAAAAATTTGCCTTACCTTTTTTCCATTACAAAGTTGAGGCAGATGATAGTTTATAAGTAAACTGATTTTGCTATGTCTAAAACAGTATGCAGTATGTTTTTTGGACCATTTTTATTTTGTTTTTCTAGTTCTATTAGTCAATAAACAAGCACGAATCACAGACTGCAGGTATATTCTGTTAGGTACGGTACAGTGTGCACAATCCATTTTTTTCATTATTAGTATTATTATTATTTCTCTACATGAGACAGAACAGGTTGGTTCACTTTGTGGAGAGGATATAATTCTTTCTCTTGTGAGAAAGCCAAAACCACTTAGCATAGTAAACCTCTCATTGTTTGTGTGAGGGATTTGCATAGATATTCAACATTACAGGTCACCTTGACCTCTGTTTTTCTGAAGAGAAAATGAAATGTGACACAAATGGTTTGTGTTGTATTATATACTGTAGCATTAGTAGGGATCAAAATTATGTCAAAATGACAGAAGGAAACTCATTTGGACATGGGAATGGAAGGATACATTTTGGACTTCAACTAAGACCAAAACTAAGGCACAATGACTTTTGGAATGTTTGATAACACAGTACTGCCACAAATCTCTAGCCAACTAAATGAATGGATTTCAGCACACAAAATAAATCCTAAAATACCCTCATATAAAAGGTTCCTTTCATGACATTGAAAGAATTGTTTCTGGAGCTAAAATCTGATAGAATGAGACCCGGCCATTCATTAATATGCAATATCTTTCAGTTCTGCATCAGACTCATTATGTATTCTCATTATGAAGAGCCCTGTACAGGAGAAAGTGATAGTGGTATTAAATGACATGAGATCTGAAAATTAGATGGCACATTTAGACATGGGAAATTAAACTCTATCTTCAAGAGCTCTAGGGCTGGCACAAAATTATGCAGGAATTTCAGAACTGACTCACACTCATGGGCGTGCACACACACACAGGCAAACATGCCATGTACAAGCAACAAAAAGAGACTGGATGTTCTCTGCCTCAGTTGATACAGTAGGATGAACATAAAGTGATTGATTTTGCTCTCAGGGCATAGATAGATTAGATAGACAGATAGACAGACAGACAAACAGACAGACTGCTAAGTGAAGAGTTATCATTTTGAGCTAGTTTTAGCTTCTGTACTTAATCACGGCCACAGCACAGCAGTTGCCCCATTTACAGTACTGACGGACAATCACTCACACAAACATACTCACACGTGCTCATCCGGCCCAAAGGACACATCTCACCGGATGAGATAACAAGGGCTTGGGTGGTATTTTCATTGAAATCAATACAGGGTTGTCAGATAACATGCCAATTACAAACTCATACTGTAAGTGGTCATGTCTTTACACTAGAGCTGAGTATTGATTCAGATTTCCCGATTCGATTCCGATTCAATTTGATTCTGATTAATTTGGGTATATTTTAGTTATTATGTTCATTCAGCCTATATATGAAAGCAGTTTGACAATTCTCAATATACATTTTGATACCACTAAAATACTAATTTGAGTAAAAAAATGTTTACGTTATCAAGAAATTATTCAAGATAAGTAATAAACAGTCTGTCATAAACAACGAATAAACATGCGAAAAGATAGAAATTAAGAAAACAGTGCTTTATGTTTTTAACAGCAGTATCAACTATTCAATTTAGCATTTAGAAGTTGTGCGTGTGTGTCTGTGCATGTGCATGCACTCTATTTTCCCCCTTGGGGCTTGTCGTAGGTAAGATGTGTAATGCGCATCAGCTGCGCTTATTGCCAGTGTTTATTTTCAGTGTAGTCAGAGATCTGAATCAAATAAAATAAGAAAAAAGTTCTGTCTCTCCTACAACATGCATCTGTTTCTTAATTTGTTATTATTTATCACACAATGCGAGCCCTAGGCAAATACTCGGTAGCTGTTATGTTTTGCATTTTACCTATGCTGATGAAGTGTTGTTTGGGCAGAGTAAAGTTTACATATGTGGCTTCAACAGATGTATTTACACTTGACTGAATTTTGTCTGGAATGCATCTCGAACCACCTCCTAAGATGCAGGTTTTTGTTGAATCTGATTACACCTTCGTAAAAATACACAGACAATGTTAGCAATGTATGTCAATGTAATGCTGCTGATTAAACAAAAACCTGGAAGCACAGATCTCTCTAAGTAAAGTGAATTTTGATGAAGATTTCAGTTTAAAGATGAGGGTGCTTTAAGATCAACGAGACACACCTTGAAGGCTGCACTGTTAGATGATCTTTGTTCTACAAAAAAGAATGAAGCCCAGCCAAAACAAACTAAACAAAGATTTTCTGCTTGGCGAGAAAAGAAAAGAAGGAAGCTAGAAATGTGTAGCTTGTTTTGGATTACTCTGCATACAAGTATTAGTGAAAATCCAAACAAAAATAAGGTGCTCTATTTGAAATACAACTCAGGGATTCAGGGATCAATGCTTGGACCTCTCTTATCGATTTACACTGCATCACTCGGACCTGTCAGTAAGGCACATGGCTTCTCCTACCACTGCTATGCAGATGATACACACCTCTACCTGTCGTTCCAGCCTGACACCCCACCATCTCAGCTCATTTCTCTGCCTGCCTCTCAGATATCTCGGCCTGGATGAAGGTACGTCACCTTCAGCTTGACCTTGCCAAGACAGAACTCCTTGTGATTCCGACCAACCCGTCTGTTGACCACAACCTCACTATTCATCTTGGTTCAACTATGGTAACGCCAACCAGGACAGCCTGGAACCTGGGAGTGTTGGTGGATGACCAGCTTAACTTTACTGCCAACACCTCATCAACCACCTGCTCTTGCAGGTTCTTGCTTAACAACATCAGGAAAATCAGACGTTTCCTGTCTGAATATGCTACACAGCTCCTGGTCCAAGCTCTTGTCATTTTAAGACTGGACTATTGTAATGCCCTGTTGGCCGGCCTCCCAGTTAGCGTGATTAAGCCACTGTAGATGGTCCAGAATGCTGCAGCTCGCCTGGTCTTCAATCAGCCAAAGAGGGCTTACGTCACCCCACTCTTGATTTCACTTCACTGGCTACCTGTAGCTGCCCACATCAAATTCAAGGCTTTGACTCAATGGAACAGCACCCTCTTACTTCAATTCACTCCTCCAGGTCTATTCCAACACGCTCTCTGCGGTCAATGAACAAGCAGCGCCTGGTGGTCCTATCACAAAGAGGCACGAAGTCTATTTCACGATCATTCACTTTCTCTGTTCCTCTGTGGTGGAATGCGCTTCCAACCTCCACATGATCTGCTGATACCATCTCAGCATTCAAGAACCAGCTGAAAACACATCTGTTCCTCACGCACTTAACCAATCCACACTAAACGCACTTACTATTTAATAATAAAAAATAAAAAATCTTTGTCTATTTTTTCTGTGCTAACATCTATACTTTTCCAGCCAATTTGAAACCTTGGCAGTGCGATACTGCAGATATTGTTGACTTTTGTATGACAAATTGCTTGTAATGTTCCTGATTTCTAAGTCGCTTTGGATAAAAGCGTCTGCTAAATGACTAAATGAAAAATGTAAATGAAGCAATGATGGAAAATGTGAAGGCTAGAGGTGTGAATCTTCACTGGCCTCACGATTCAATTTGATTACGATTCAAAGGGTAACGCTTTGATTACAAATCTATTCTCGATGCCTCAAGATGCATCTTGTCCTCTTTCCCCTTCCAGCTTTTTATTTAACAGCTGTTTGCAAAAATCAGAACTCAGAGTCGCATTACACAAAAACACTATTAAATCAATTGATTATATTAAACTGATTATATTTAAAAATATATATATATTTATTTAATAGTTTTAAATTATTAATTTAGAATTAATCAATCCCCATAACCACAACAAGAGGTTGTTGGTCCAGAATGGCTACATGAGATATCTGCTTCTGTGAGAGTGCAGATGTCAGCTTCTACTTTCCCCACCACAGGTGATAGTAAAGTCCCACCTCTAGTGAAGACAGAAAAGATAAAAGGCAATTCTAGATAGAAATGTGCAGCTTGGATTATAATGCATATGGATATTAATTAAAGTACATAGAAAAAATGCTAAGGTGTCCTTTTTTCTTTTTTTTTTTTTTACATTTTTATCCCCTTTTATTTAGAATGCCCAATTCCCACTACTCAGTAGGTCCTCGTGGTGGTGCGGTTACTCACCTCAATCCGGGTGGCGGAGGACAAGTTGCCTCTGCTTCTGAGACAGTCAATCCACGCATCTTATCACATGGCTCGTTGTGCATGACACCGTGGAGACTCCGCATGTAGAGGCTCATGCTATTCTTTAAGATCCATGCACAACTTACCACGCACCCCACTGAGAGCGAGAACCACTAATCGCAATCACGAAGAGGTTACCCCATGTGACTCTACCCTCCGTAGCAACCAGGCCAATTTGGTTGCTTAGGAGACCTGGCTGGAGTCACTCAGCACACCCTGGATTCGAACTCGCGACTCCAGGGTGGTAGTTAGCATCAATACTCACTGAGCTACCCAGGCCCCCTAAGGTGTCCTTTTTAAAACACTAGGGCTGAAACGATTAGTTGACATTATCGACAACTTGTTGACAAAACTTTTCGTTGTAGAATAGTCATTTGATCTCATTTAACATAACATAAGATTATATGAAACTCTAATGATGGGGCGCGAGAGCAGCACTGTAGCTCACGCCTGACTGAGGAGAGGAAGAAAACACAGCTCACAGTCCAGACGCACTCTAAACTTTCCAAACAGTTTCAGGTGATGTACAGTAGATCGCATAGTATGACGGAATTATACAAAAATACAAAATAAGTAAATACAGAAGCACTCTTGTTGTGGAATAAGCGGAACCGGAGCTGCCACTCCGCTTAAGCAAAACTTGCGTGTCGAGCATCTTTAAAGGAAACACCCCGGCATTACATCTTTAATGCAGTTATGTTTAATGTGTTATAGCTTTATTAAAGTTCAAATAATAAAGAAACAGGTCATGTAAATAACTACAAACTACGAAACTGGCATTTCTCTGTGCGGACAGTGTCTCTTCTATGAGTTGCGTGAAGTGTCCCGATCTAAGGGAGAGATTGAAACTGCACCCGGCTGATGCACATTCTGTCGCGGGGACGCTCATCCCTCGAGCGCGCACACTTGATGCAGCTAGATTATAACATGATGGCTCGCGACTTATTGAATCATAATGTATGTGTCACTGTGCATTTCTTATCGTGAAGAAAACTGGCAATACGCAGCTTTATTAATAAGAGAGAGTTTGTTTTTTTGTGAGTTAAAGATTGAATGAAGTGAACAGAGAGGTGAGAGAGAATAGTCTTCGCCCCATTATGCAACAAAATATGCTTTTGATTTGTTTTTGTTTTGGCTTGTTTTCCAAAATAAATATCTAAAACTCCTTTAAAACATGTACATTTACTTTACTAGCTATACTGCAGAAGAAAAAAAATGTATCTGAGAATGTTGTATATAATATTAAAAATACAAATATTTTAAAATATCTAAAAACCCTTTAAAAAAAGATGCATTCACCTGAGAAGCAGCATATAAGATATTTACACTTGCTTTTAGTGAACAGATCTTGAATATAAGTATATTTTGTCTTTGCTGCACTCACAGAAGTGAACAAATACACTTATATACAAAATATACTTATATTTAAGATCGAATAATCGTTAGATCAGTCGATTATCAAAATAATCGTTAGTTGCAGCCCTATAAAATACAACTCAAATATTTCCCTGATGGATGTACATTAGTGCTTCAACACTAGCAATGGAAAAATATTAAGGAAAGAAAAAAGATACAAGAAAGAGTGACAGAGAGCAAGAAAGAGAGAGAATAATATCTCATCTCCTTTAGCCAGATGAAGGCAGGCAGCTTCCTGCCCTGCAGGCCCTGCCCACGTGCCTACTGCTGAAAAAGGGCAGACATCTGCAGAAAGAAAAAGAGACAGAGCAGGGGGATGGGAGCCATTCACTTCCCTTCCCATCATTGAAACGGCCTTCTGATAGAAATGCCCTTTTGATAGTACTGTATTACCACAACGTATTAGACTCCACCAGAAACATCCCGTTTCATCTTATATTTCTATCATGCACATTTTCTCAGAATTACTATTGTAGCACTGCAGGCAAAGCTCTTCACACTAACTTCATGACTGAAAAGCTGAGAATATTAAACTTATATTATATATATTATATTATATTTGTGCATCACTTTTTCTTTTTTTTTATCTTTCTTTAGGGTGAACAAAGAGATGGTTTTTATTAAAAGTCATGATGCAGGTCTTTCTCAAGGCTCTCACTCATTAGTTATGTTAAATGGTATTAAAGGAAAGCCAGCTCTGAGATAATACCACCAGGTTACATTCTAACCTATCACTGCAGAAATGAATGTATTTACCCCAAAATTAAAATTCTCGTTCCAAACCTGTATGACTTTCATTCTTCTGTGTAACACAAAAGGAGATTTTAGGCAGAATGTTCACGGTGCTCTTTCCCAATACAGCGAAAGCATTCACTTCCATTTCACCATTCGCTTTTACTGGAAAAGAGCAGAGTGAACGTTCTTTAAAACTGCTTATTCAGTGTTCCATGGAAGAAAGAAAGGCATATGAGTTTGGAACAACATGAGGGTGAGTAAATGGTAGATTTTTTTATATTTGGACAAAATAGCCCTTTGAACTAAAGACAGATCGTGGATTTTCAGCAGAGGAAAATAATTTTGGCAAGGAGGAGAGAGAGGCATGGAGAAGCCACTAGGAGGAAGGGAGACTGGGCAAGATTTGAATCTGTGACTTCACTAAACTAGTAGAGAATGCTTGTGCAATTATGCCATAAAGTCAAGTGAAAGCCATGGACTGTTTACAGACTTTACAGTCAGTCGCTCTAAAACTTCCACACATTTGGAACTGACCCATCTCTGGAAACATGTTAATCCAGGTATGTGTTGACTCATGCCCAGAAATGAATATGTAATAACACTGCAAATAAGTGTAAACATCTCATAATAGAGGCTGAGTACTATTTACATGAACTGATGTCGAATCATTCTAGCTTTCCATGACAGTGTGTGTGTATGTGTGTGTGAGCACCTCTCTCACAGAGCTGTTGTAAATTGTTCTTCACTCTACTGAAAGGATCCTTTATTGAGTGAGACTTCCTCCCCCCCCCCCCCCCAATTCTCTCTACAGCTTTTAACCCTTACTGACCCGTACACAGTCAACTTATTCAATTTACACAAATCATAGCCACTTTATTTATTTATTTATTTGTCTAATTTATTGAGATAAACATACATTGGCTTCATACAGTATTTGAACACTTAGGTTCCTCTTAAACATGCGTACATTTCATTGCATTAGAAACATAATATCAAACCAAGTGTAATATGCAAACAAATATAGTATCAATTTTCAATTTAGTTCATCATTTGAAACCTTACAAACCTCTTTTGGTGAAATGTTTTGCTTGAAAATAGTGTTTCTTTAAAATAAATGGTATTTTGTTTTACAATGCAAGACATTTTAAAGTGTTACACTTTTGGGAGCCACTGTATACAGATACAAGTAAATATGAAAATATACTATATCGTATTTGCAGAAACTTCTATTCAACTACTTTATATCTTTTTCTATGTTTAAATCACTAATTTTCTCTCACACTGACTTTCTCTCAGAGTTCAGGAAGTGGCTGACTAGAGCAGGTAGGCTGTTTATAGTTGGAGGAGGATATTTCCATCATATAATAGATGTTATGGATAAACTAATAAACCCTCAAAAGGACTGATCTGTGTACACACGTCCCTCTGTTTTCTTGTTGCCTGATTAGCTCTGTTGATTTAAGCTTGGTTATATAATTATGCAAAACTCATGATGACATAGGTTAGATGGTTTGATATGAACCTATACATATTTATTCTGCAAATAGAAAGCACACTGCTTTAGAGATTTGCCTTTTAATTACCTGTTTTTTCTCTCTCCCTCCTCTCTGAAACATTAATAATAAAAAGTAACGGAAATACAAAAACCATGTGATAATCACTCTTTTGCAATCTTATGTAAAATAATCTTGATTTTTACATTACCAACTCAATGCCATGATGGTAGGGTGTTGTGGGTGGTTGTCAGGGCATTGCCATTCAGTTGATAATGTGTTTTGAGTGTGGTTACTATGGCATTTCTAGGTGGTTTCTAAGGTGTTCTGGGTGGTTGCTAACTGGCCAAAATCAAAACAGCCCACCCATAAGTTTCTATGATATTCTGGTTCTTAAATGTGTTCCAGCCTTCTATTTCAATGCAAGCCTAAGGGACTTTTTCACCTGTTTTATGGTCCACCAGTTATAGCACACGTCTAATCAACAAGCTGCAAAGACTGAGCTATTATTCATGTGAGTTAGGGTTGTGTGGTGTACCGGTACTAACGAAACATTGCAATACCAAAAAATGTAAATAGGTACGATATCATCTTATTGCTTATTTAGGTACCATATTACAGTGTGTTCAGTAAGATCAAATGGAAAAATGCAGAATTTGCAACTGCAAGACTTTAGGCACTTTTAATCAAGTCCTTTTCTGTGTGATTTCATCAGTAATATAATGCTATTTATTTGTTGCCGAAGTATCGATTTAGTATCGATACCGAGGTACCAGGGCTTGTATTGAAGCCAAAATTTTGGTATCCAAGCAACCCTAATGTGAGTAGCACAAATAGTTTAGGAAAAGTTACACACCAAATATAAAGGGTTAGAGGTTTGTTCAAAGCAACAGTAATAGTGATTTTGTTGTGTCAAATACCACTAACTTCAGCTAACTAACAATTACATCTTAATAGGCAGCCTACATTCTTTTTACATAACAATTTAAGATGTTAAAAGTGCTGCGCAATGCTACTCAATAGTATGGACAATAGCCATAAGGGAGGTCTCTCCTCGCGTGTGGGGATACTTCGTGAGTTGACATTTGTCGTGATGGATTCCCTACTAATTTACCCCTACACATGAGGGACACAATGACAGACTGCATGATACCACACAACATGACACAGTCCCATCAAAGAGTATTGCGATCAGCTTCACACCTCTGGCTCTGTCTTACAAATGATCAAAGCAAGCTCTTTTAAAAGAGAATATATGACATAGCACCTATGGGCGAAAGGCTTCCACAACATCGCTTGTTTCTTTGAAACAGTGAGCGCTCTCCAAAAAAAAAAGTCCATTCACGAAAATGCCCACCCACAAAATGTGCACACACATACACACTCATACACACACAAACACTCCCATTGTTTGGCAACCCTGCCCCCAACTCAGTGACCACCCAGCTGGAGACCACACAATGATACAAAGTTTCACCTTGTGGACATTTCATAATAAAACTGAACGTGCTGTTCCATGAGACCATAAATAGTGAAAACCTACATCCTAAAACGTATCTCTCTGTTCATTAAATTTTAGAGCTAGTATGAATGATCTCAAAGGAATATTCCATGTTCCATACAAGTTAAGCTCAATAGACAGTATTTGTGGCATAATGTTGATTACCACAAAAAAAAAAAAAAACATTGACTCGTCACTCTTTTTCGTAAAAAAAATAAAAATAAAATAAATTTCACTGAGGCACTAACAATGGAACTGAATGGGGCCAAAAGTGCAAACGTTAAAATACTCAATGTTTCAAAAGTAAAGCCACAAGACATAAACAATATGCATGCTAATATTCGATTTTTGCTTTTTTTAAGAAAAAGAAATAATTTTTTGTGGTAATCAACATTATATCACAAATACTGTGTAAGAAAAAAGCATCATCAGCAGGGTCAGATCAAGTTTCAATACTTTTAATAATCTACACTATCTTTTAATATATAAGTTGCCAAATAAGCCTTTCTGAGGGCCAGATTTACATTCAGTACTTCATTACCACACTCAAATGCAATGGGAATAACATAAAGGCAACCGAACATCTGTGGTCATGAAGTCATTTGAGAGACTGGTGTTGGCCCACCTGAAGAACATCACTGGACCCTTTCTAGATCCCCTTCAATTTGCTTATAGAGCAAACAGGTCTGTGGATAATGCAGACAACATGGGATTGCAAAATATCCTGCAACATCTGGACAGACCAGGGACATATGCAAGGATCCTTTTTGTGGACTTCAATTCGGCTTTCAACACCATCATCCCAACTCTCCTATGGAATAAATTAACCCAGCTCTCTGTTCCCACGTCTATCTGTCAGTGGATCACTAGCTTTCTGACGGACAGGCAGCAGCTAGTGAGACTGGGAAAATTCACTTCTAGCACATGTACAATCAGCACTGGTACCCCCAGGGATGTGTGCTCTCCCCACTACTCATCTCCCTGTATACAAATGACTGCACCGCCAAGGACCCCTCTGTCAAGCTCCTGAAGTTTGCAGATAACACTACTGTCATCGGCCTCATCCAAGATGACGATGAGTCTGTCCGCTGCACTTCAATATCTCTCTTGTTTGGTTCAGCAACGAAATCAGACATTAGAAGACTACAAAAGACAGTTCAGACTGCTGAGTGGATTATTGGTTGCCCCTTGCCCTCCCTTCAAGAACTGTACAGTTCCAGAGTGAGGAAAAGGGCTGGAAAAATCGCTCTGGACCCCACTCACCCAGCCCAGTACATTTTTGAACTGTTGCCTTCTGGCCAACGCTTCAGAGTTCTGAGCACCAGAACCATCAGGAACAAGAACAGTTTTTTCCCTCAGGCTATCCATCTCATGAACAGTTAAAACTATACTATAATTACATGCAATACACAGCCTAGTCAATTATATTATTTAACATATCCTACCTCTTCTGCATTACATTCTCTTGCACTGTATATAACAGATTTGTTTTTGTACATACGAAAATGTATATTTTTGTCTTATTGCGTATTTCAATATATATTTATATTTATATTTGCTTTTTATTTTTATTCTTTTTTTTATTACTATTATTATCTGTCTTGTTGTATTGTTTGTGCATTGGAAGCTTCTGTCACCAGGAAAAATTCCTTGTATGTGGAAGCATACTTGGCAATAAAGCTCTTTCTGATTCTGATTCTGAACATGCACTTAGAGGCCAATCATAGCACGTAAGCCCCTGGCGTACATTACATCAATCTAAAGTGAGTCTCTGCGATGTCAGATTGCCGGCATCTTTTTAGTTTGACAGCCAGCTCAGCTGTTTGGCATATCCACAGCATGCTCATCTAAGACGACTGGGACATAGTGTTACAGTTCAATGCCAATAGAATGTGTTGTCATTTGTTTTTATATTAGTTTCAGATTTGCTTGTGTCCTCAGAAGACAGTAGTTGCTTTTCCCATGTCCTCAAATGAAACTACGATTCAAACCTTCTGGATAGCACTTGGTGGGCAGCACTACTATATTGAGATAAAAATGCCAATATACACCGATCAGCCACAACATTAAAACCACCTGCCTAATATCGTGTAGGTCCCCCTCGTGCTGCCAAAACAGAGCCAACCCACATTTCAGAAGAGCATTCTGAGATGATATTCTTCTCACCACAATTGTACAGAGCAGTTATTTGAGTTTACATTTATGCATTTGGCAGACACTTTTATCCAAAGCAACTTGCAGTGCCCTGATTACAGGGACAATCCCCCTGGAGCAACCTGGAGTTAAGTGCCTTGCTCAAGGACACAATGGTGGTGGCTGTGGGGATTGAACCACCAACCTTCCACTTATCAGTTCAGTGCTTTAGTCCACTACACCACCACCACCACTCCCACAACAAGGCATTTCCATCTGCAGAACTGCAGCTCACTGGATGTTTTTTGTTTTTGGCACCATTCAGAGTCAATTCTAGAGACTGTTGTGTGTGAAAATCCCAGGAGATCAGCAGTTACAGAAATACTCAAACCAGCCCATCTGGCACCAACAATCATCCATGTGATTATCTAATTAGCCAATAGTGTGGCAGCAGTGCAGTGCATAAAATCATGCAGAAAAAATGTGATCTCAGTGATTTCGACCGTGGCATGATTGTTGGTGCCAGATGGGCTGGTTTGAGTATTTCTGTAACTGATGATCTTAGAATAGCATCTCAGAATGATATTCTGAGATGGTTTGCACTGTTTTGGTGGCACGAGGGGGGACCTACACAATATTTTGCAGGTGCTTTTAATGTTGTGGCTGATCGGTGTATTATAGCCTTACATCATAGTGCACAGTTTGAAATGTCATTCTAGTGCAATAGGGATTCAACAGAAACCATGACATCATCACCTTGACAGAAGGGCTCAGTGTTGGAGTTTTGGTTTGATCATATGGTTTAAATGTGGGTTGTGGGCAGAACCGAAGCAGTCTGCAGATTGTTTAGTTGTGCAAACAGGACACAGTGACTGTGTCAAGTCTCACTGATCACACTTCCTCATTCTCAGCCAAAAGTCAGCACTGTAAAAGTCACTGGATATTATATCTTTACACTAATGCCCTTCCTGATAGAGGAGTGGCATGGGCAGCAACATATCAGTACACCCAGATGCATTTTATAACACTGACCAGAAAAAACATTCACACCTTTGTTAGTTTAATCTATTTCCAGATACAACAATGAGATGAGTTGACTTGTCCTGATCTTTGACAAACACCATAACTTATGCTTGCTTGATCTCTCAATCTCTTTATAACTCGTTTATAAATCTCACTCTGTCAATTACAACACCTGTTCCATTTCCAGAGAAAATACATATTGTGAAATGTAATTAAACCCTTTGTCGCATATGAGTACATTCTTACCATGTCAGCTGGAATATTGCCCGTCATCTTTGAAATGTGCTTTTTCGGATCTTCACTTTAGAGAGAAACGTTATTTTTCTTCCTTTATTTTGCTTAACACAACAAAGTTTTGAAAGCAGATAACTTGTGGTAAAGCAGTTGATCATGCAAAGAGCACTCGTCTGGTTATTCCTGTAGGCTGCTGGTAGAGATAGTTAAGCGCAGGCAGGAATAGGTTCTTCTGGCTTTTTCATGGTATAAACTTAAAAAAAGAGAGGGAGCGAATATAATCAGGAATTTTAATTTATGTAGGAGGACCCCCTCCCATCCTTAAATAAAAAAGATATACTGGGAAAATATGCCAACGACATAGGAAAACAAAATAATACTATAATTCAGCGATTTTTTTTTAAATTATTATTATTATTGATTTTTTTGTAAAACGAGCGTTATCGCGAATATATCGAGAAAAGAGTTCCTCAGCGATAAAAACACACCGTCGCCCGGTCGAATAAAGAAGTAGATTCGATGGGTTTTTCAGTCTATATCCGTCTTCGTCTGAGCTCTCTCTGCTGTCATTCTGCCTCAGAAAAACATGGCAGCAGCCGACGGGGGGGAAAGGCTGAACTGGGGGAAACCGGAGCTGGTGAGGCAGATAAAAACGGAGCGATGTCGATCGGTATGTGTGCGCGGATGAATCCGCCCTCTGAGCAGTTAAAGGAAGAGGCGGAGAGAGAGAGAGAGAGAGAGAGAGAGAGAGAGAGAGAGAGAGAGAGAGAGAGAGAGAGAGAGAGGCGAGCCCACAAATGCTTTTCATGATAAACGAATTAGAGGGACGGATTTGGGCACTTTTATCCATAATTATTCATGCCTAATCTCTTTTCAACTATGTAATGTTTATAAAGTCGTTTCAAAATACTGCAAAATTTTATCAGGTTAGCCTACGTGCTCGGTGATTTTGTTATTAAGTTCCACTTATGAAAATTACGTGGTTTTTGTAGCAGAGATCATAGTAACTAGTGGTAAATCCATCCTCGTTGGTCCTCAACTGTAACACAAACTATGGCATATAGAGAAAAAAAAATATCCTGTGAATTTATAATATGTATGTCAAAATACTAGTCTCTTCAGAAATGTTACTATTAAAAACCCTGATCACGTTTCATAAGTAATGGTTAATTTTCTTTTTGGTTCATTTTGTAGTTGACAAAAATGCCAAATAGTATTCATCACCAGACTCTTTCTCTTATTCATTGACAAATAAGGTTGTAGCCTACAAGGCAGTGTCAGAAATTAACTTTTCGATTATGGGGCAATATTTGTCTTTTTGTTTTTATTATTATTATTATTATTATTATTATTATTATTATTTATGTAGGCTATAAAAAAGCATAAAAAGTTAAATATTTCAATTTAACCAATTTATTAACATAAATTAACTATTTGAATAATTACTTATTATGTTTTATACACTAATATCTATATCTAGGCCTAGCATAAAATATTAAGAAATATATCGATGTTACAAATAAATCACTGAATGGTTCATTACTGTGACATTTTTGCCCTGAGACCCTGTTCATTTCTGACCCCGGTCTGAGGTGATAAAAATGAGAAATCTTTTTAAAATCTAGTTTAAAACACACGTGCCAAGTTTGTAGAATTCTCTACATACACACACACACACACACACACACACACACACACACACACACACACACACACACACACACACACACACATACAAAATAAATAATTATATATATATATATATATATATATATATATATATATATATATATATATATATATATAAAAAATGTCATGTGATGTAACCATCAGGTAAAAGTATTCAAATCCTTTCCTAGCACCTTGAATAAAAGAGAGTGTATACAGCTTAATAATGAAAAAATTAATAATTATCAAACATATTTTTCAAGGTAAAATCATAATAATATTTTTAACAAAATAACAAGAATTTTTGAATCACAAATATCAAGTCATTTTCTTAGGGTAACACCACATGACCTTAACAAAATGCCAGCATTTTATTTTTTCAGCTTTTAATGAGACTTTGATTATAATTGTTGTTTTTATTGTTTGTTTGTTTGTTTTTTTTTTTTTTTGGACGGTTACACCACATGACACTAATTACTTTAAGCCACTGAAAAATATCAAAACGACTTTGAAATTGAAAACATGTTCATCATGGAAGGGGTGCATTCAACTAACTGTTTTTTGTGAAAATGTTATTTTTTTTATTTTTATTTTTTTACATTTGTAATAATTTAATAGGTCTAGACACAATAAAAATCACTGTCACACCACTGACCCCACTTAAAAAGTAAGGTAATTCAGGGTGGGCACTTGCATATGCTTTTAGCTATTTCATGAATAAAATAGCCCAGAGTGAGTATGTGACTTGAGCTCTGTGTGTTTGCATGCACTTTTGTGTCCCTGTTTGTCACCTGTCTTGGAGCATGAGGTCTATATCTGTAATGTTGACTCTACCTCCATTGTCTTGTGCAGTGTTGAGAGGAATTCATTCTGACATGGGGTGTCAGGCCCACAGATCTTCAAGAGGATTAATTCCTTAATCTGTCACTGATTCTTCTGTGCTGCCTCCAAAAAAGCTTTTCTTCTCCTGTGTGCCATTTCAGTCTTCGCTTTCTCAACAAAATACAGCCACAAATGACAGCAGAACCACTCAACTGGTGAATAAATGAGAATGCAAAATGAGAAATGGTCACAAAGAGCCAATTTATGTTTCGCTTCAAATGTAGTAATGTCAACAGGTTTCTGTGAGGATTAGGTTTAGGATGTAGTAAATAATATTATTTTAGTACGAAAACCATTGTGTCTATAAGAGGTCCTCCTCACTTATCGCTTCGGTCCTTGCTTCAGTGTGTGAGTGTGTGCCACGGGGGGCTGTTATGTCGACGGAGATCTTTATCTGTTTGTGATTGTGTTGATGTTCAGAAAAACATGTAACTACTTCCTTTGTTTGATTGTGACCTTTAATCTACATGGTAGTGTGTTTACATAAAAGCCATTGAGTACATTCGGACAAGGTTTTAAGAAAGCTGGGTAGAGAAGGCTTAACGTACACACAAATACAAGCGCAGAAAAATCAATTACTGTGGATTATATGTAACCAGGTCCTGGGATTGAATGACATAGGGGAAGTCTCTGTTTTCTGGCAGACAGAAGGGCGTATAGGTAGAGCTAAAGTGGGATTACTTCCAGAATAAGCACAGACCCACTGAGTGGCAGTTTAGTGCTGTGGGACCTGCAGGCATGGGCGGTTTACATATGACTGACTTTGATAAACAATGACTTTCCTATAGCCTGGTAATTAAGTAAAGAGAATAGTGCAAACTATGTTCTTGTAGATTTACATGCATTCTTCATTATGGTGAAAAGTACTCTGAATTAATTATCAGCAGACATCGGTGTTTGTTATTTTGTATTTGAGCAAGTCACTATATTCTGTCATGGCCTTTAGAAAGTGTCAAGTTGCTGGAGTAGCACTCTTTGTCATGGTCAGTCCAACACAGTCTTATGAGAATTTGTAAACAGAGAATGCCATCTGAGATAAGACATAGTCTAACCCAGAGGGAAATATTATTGCTGAGAGGTTGCTCTCTCAAAGTTCATGAGACTTACAGTAATGAAGTTTATGCTTGCAGCTTTGTCTCAGTTGTGCTGTTAAATGTGGATACCATAGCTCAGATTATTTGGCCATGGAAGAATTTGATTAGAAATGTTTAAGTTCATAATGAAATTCTGAATTTTGATTGCAGACTTTGGTATCTTTTCTAATCTGAGCACAGTTTGACCCCGTTTACACATGGTGTTAAGATGCATCTCTGGTGATCCGATCAAATCGTCTGGTGAGCAGTGGCGGGCCATGCATTTACAGTCTAGGCCTTCAGTGTGATTCATGCCATTAAGAAAAGTTTCACAATGAATAAGACACGCTATGCCTTTGGGCATCATACATTATGTCGCAGCTAACTAATAATACCAATTTACATTTTAAAAACACGTCCACACACGAAAGCCAAAACTTGAAACAACACTTAATGCTCAAGCAAGCCTAATTTTAACTGCAGCATGACTGTTTTGTGAAATGAACGTCTCCCGAATAGACATTCAAAAATCATAATTTTTCATATGAATCTACCTAGGAGGTCTATAATACCTGGAAAATCTATCTAATAATATTTGCAATTTAAATGTTGCTTGCAATAAATTTCATTTCATCAGGGTACACGATTATGCTGCGTTCCATTCAAGTTGGATGTGAGATATTCCTACTTGATATCTCCGACCATAAATGCATTCCGTTCCCCGATATTCGGAACTGCAACACTCCCATTAGCTAAGCAGGGGTTTGACTCTCATTAGAGATGTCTCCTAGCAACCCAACTGATAATCAATGCTGCAGTGCTAGCATTTGTGCTTCAGGTGTACGGTTATCAAAAGAGATTATAATGTTTTACACACCTGTTTCTGCAGGCGTTTGTTAAACAAGCTTTAATATCATGTAATGTTGAAACAAACTCATTTATCGATATTACTTAATAAAATGAATGTTTATCACTTACTTTGTATATCTCCCTGTGTGTCGACATGTTTGTGTGACATCATGCCCCTGCATCTCGGTGAAATCAGAGTTGAGAATTTCTGCACAAGCCTACATGTTGTAATTCTGACTTAAAGATGCATTCCATTGCACTTTTCCTAGTAGGAAGATGTAAAATCCGACTTTCCGAGTTGAATGGAACACAGCGCTACTTTTCAAAACTTGATCCGACACTGAATTCTCAAACAGCCTAATTTACACTTAGAAAACTCCTGATGTTGCTATAACAATGCAAAAAGCATTTACCAATTTCTTGAAGTGAAAATCAGTCCTCCTTTCATGATTAATAAATTAAGCAATCACATGGTCACGCAGAACATCTCAGGTTTGTAAATCCATAAGGATCTCTTTCTCAATGGCGATAGCGGCAGTAATGACAGTCGACTCGTCAGCAAGATCTCGTGCTCTTCGCTTTCAAATTCAGAATTATCCATTGTTTTAGTGGATTACCTGTATTAACCTGAGCTGCAGATGTTTGTGCTTCCCATAAGTGTCCCTGCATGTTGATATCAGACACACTGAAGACGATCTGTGGCATTCTTGTGCTTGTGTATGCATCCGCCTTTTTAAATTTTTCCGATCAGACAGTTATATCCTTTTAAACTGCTCGTAACCGGCAAAGTTTAAACTCTTGTTTTAGCGCAGCGGTTGACTGACAGGCGAGGGGTGCCACTTCACTGCTGCCGGAATGCATTCAGGAAGGATTACCGTTTACACCTCAAATGCGATGCGGTCACATGGTTTTGACCACATTCATATGTGGTTTTTGTGATCATATCACAAAATGTTTTAGACCCCGTTTAGACTTTGTTTCTCTTCTGAAACTCAAGAGGAGACACATGGGATTACTGGTTTTTTTTCTGAGGTTGTCTTAATTTGTTCTCCATGCAATCTTATTGCTATCTTGAAGAAACAACTGAGAAATTAAAGAGATCTTATTTGTGTGTGTGTGTGTGTGTGTGTGTGTGTGTGTGTGTGTGTTTCCTGTTGGAAGAAATAATGATTAAATATAAAACATTTGTGTGTTTCCTGTTGGAAGAAATAATGATTAAGTATAAAAAATTAAATTCAGTCACTGCCGGACAGGAAAAAAATCCTTAATTGTACTCGTGTTTTTGGTTGATCATTAACATTTTAAAAGTTGTCTTTTAAACTGCCTTGAACATTGATCTTTGACTCAACATTTATGGTGGTGAAAACACAGTGATAATCATTTAAACCATATTTGATTTACAGTGAATTGTAAGTAACTAATTTAAATCTAATTTATGTATTTAGAGAGGTGTGTGTGGTTGTATGCATGAGCAGTATTACTGTGGTTTGTCTCCCATTACACTGTTTCTAAACATAAACCTTATGCCGCCATGTCTGAACATTTCTATGAAGTTCTTGACTGTCCCAGTTTGGGCTGTGTATGTGTTTCACTGTGTGTCTGAATGGTCAGTTGAAGCACAGGATTCTGGACTGTACACCACAACTCTTACTGTATGTGACTATTGCCAAATCGCCATGGAAGCCACCATTCTATGTTTTTCTTTCCAACTCAGAGCAAAACTTTCTGGCGTACTCCCTAAACATTCACACTGTTTCAGTCACAGCTTTGAAACTGTCCATTCATAATGTTCCTTAAATGAATAGATAAATTCTACCATTATTTACTCACTTTCAGGTCACTTCAAATCTGTATGGCTTTCTTCTGTGGAACACGCAAGGAGAAGTTGAGCAGAATTTCATTGCGTCATGCTGAGTTTGAATATATGGAAGTGTAAATGTGATTTCAGAGCTAAAGTGGAGGTTTAAGGAAGATTATAAGTGATTTACAACTTTTGGTCTATTCCTAACACAGAGCTATAGTATGGCTTCGGAAGCATGCACAGAAGTCATGTAGACTACTATTGTGATACCTTTACAGTTCTTTTTTGTCATTTTAGTAGATCTACAGGTCAGTCCCCTCTTACATTCATTGTATGGAAAAGAGCAGCTCTGACATTCTGCTAAACTTCTCCTTTTGTGTTCCACAGAAAAACAAAGTCATACAGGCTCGGAAATTTACTAAATGATGACAGAATTTTTCTTTTGGGGTGAACTAGTACTTTAAAGGAATATTCCGGGTTCAATACAATTTAAGCTCAATCAATAGCATTTTGTGTCAAAAATTGATTACCACAAAAATGATTTTTGACTCATCCCTCCTTTTCTTTTGGGTTACAGTGAGGCACTTACAATGGAAGTGAATGAGCCCAATCTGTAAATTATAAAATAGTCACTATTTTAAAAATATAGCCACAAGACATTAACACTATGCTTGTTAACATGATTTTAGTGTGAAAAATCCCTTAACAAACTTTTCTGTGTAAAGTAATTTTTACCAAGCCTATTTTACAACTTTGTTGCCATGACGACGTAACGTCAACAAACCTTAAACCTCTGTAAAAAATTATGACTTGAACAACTTTAAAGCTCAAATAATAAATGATTTTTAACATAAGAATTATTGTAAGTGCTTTTATAAAATTATAAGATTCACATTTCTGCCTTTAAACCCTCAAAAAAACAAACAAACAAAAAAACAAAAAAATCGGTGAGACAAGGGTGTTTTTCAACTTTACCCACTGAATTCTGGTGACTGCAGTTTTAACCATGATTTGATTCATTCTAAGCTTTATAATATGGCTGTTACAGTAAAGCCTGTCTAAAGTCCAGCCAGGCACAAAATTAGTGCATACTAGTTCGGGTGTGGATATAATGACAGTTTTACCTCAACACAACAACAGCGATAAATACATGGAACTATAATGGGTGGAGACACACAGTGTATGTTTCACCTGTTCGAAATGCAGCCTTACTCGAGAGATCTCATTCCATTTTCCCATAAAATCTTCAATAGCTTGAAATTTTAATATTTGATGCCGTCTTGCCAGCAGAAATGGGGCAAACATGGTGAAACTGGTCCTGATAGACACTGATCAGCCACAACATTAAAACCACCTGCCTAATAACGTGTAGGTCCCCCTAGTGCTGCCAAAACAGCTCTGACCCGTCGAGGCATGAACTCCACAAGACCTCTGAAGGTGTTCTGTGGTATCTGTCACCAAGATGTTAGCAGCAGATCCTTTAAGTCCTGTAAGATGTGAGGTGGGGCCTCCATGGATCAGACTTGTTGGTCCAGCACATTCCATAGATGCTCAATTGAGATCTGGGGAATTTGGAGGCCAAGTCAATACCTTGAACTCTTTGTCATGTTCCTCAAACCATTCCTGAACCATTTTTGCAGTGTGGCAGGGTGCATTATCCTTCGTTGACATTAGGGGGTGTATGTGGTCTGCAAAAATCTTTAGGTAGGTGGTACGTGTCAGACTAACATCCACATGAATGCCAGGACCCAAGGTTTCCCAGCAGAACATTGCCCAGAGCATCACATTGCCTCCACCAGCCTGCCTTCTTCCTATAGTGCATCCTGCTGCCATCGAATCCCCAGGTAAACGATGCACACGCACCCGGCCGTCCACATGATCTAAAAGAAAACGTGATTCATCAGACCAGGCCACCTTCTTCCATTGCTCCATGGTCCAGTTCTGAAGCTCACGTGCCCATTGTAGGCGCTTTCGGCAGTGGACAGGGGTCAGCATGGGCACTCTGACCAGTCTGTGGCTACGCAGCCCCTATGCACCTTTCTGTCATGGCCAGCATTAAGTTTTTCAGCAGTTTGTGCTATAGTAGCTCTTCTGTGGGATCAGATCAGACAGGCAAGCCTTCGCTCCCCACACGCATCAGTGAGCCTTGGGCGCCCATGACCCTATTGCCAGTTCACTGGTTGTTCTTCCTTGGACCACTTTTGGTAGTTACTAACCACTGCATACCGGGAACAATCCAAAAGACCTGCCGTTTTGGAGATGCTCTGACTCAGTCGTCTAGCCATCACAATTTGGCCCTTGTCAAAGTCAATCAGATCCTTACTCTTGCTCATTTTTCCTGCTTCCAACACATGAAATTCAAGAACTGACTGTTCACTTGCTGCCTAATATATCCCACCCCTTGACAGGTGCCATTGTAACCAATCAATGTTATTCACTTCACCTGTCAGTGGTTTTAATGTTGTGGCTGATCAGTGTACTTAATAAGCCATATAACTTTACCCTTTTAATGGTTTATCAAAATTCTGTTTATTTTTAAAGTTGAGACTGGAGTTTAAAAGTAATATGTTATGCTTCCCATTATTTCTAAGAAATATATCTGCAGTGTCCCCAAAAAGTCTTTGAACACTTAAAAATTAAGTTGAGTAAGTTCTAAGAAAAGGTCAGACATCATTTGTCAGATATTAAGTTTAATGTTTTGTTATGCATGCAAAGCAATTCATTCGTTTTAAAGAGTGACTTCAGTATCCAAAACTTTTTGGGGCCACTGTATAATACATTTGTAATAATTTAATTTGTTTAGCACTTTTTAGCAATTTAGCACAAAGTACTTCACAAAACATAAAATCAAAACACACTCAGTAAAACACAAGTTAAAAACATAAATTCATAAAGTAATAAAAGCAAGGCCAAATCAGTTTTCAGTTAGTTTTTAATGAGTTTCAAATGAGTTTTTAAACGAAACTTAAAAACAGATTCAGCAGATCTAATCTCCCAGGGCAGGCTGTTCCTTAATCATGTGGCCTTCACTACAAAAGCTCTATCACCTTTAGTTTTACATCTTAATCTTGGAACAGCCAACAGTTCATGACACGAAGATCTAAGAGGACTAATTGTTTCATAAGGTTTTAAAAGTCCTGCTAAATAATCTGGTGCAGTGGTGCCAAACTGTGTAATGCCTTAAAAGTAATTAATAAAATCAATTGTAAAATGAATTGGTAGCCAATGCAAAGAAGTTCAAACTGGAGTAATATAATTAAAAATCCCAGTTCGTTTCAAAAGTCTTGCTGCAGCATTTTGCACTGATTGTAGCCTTGCTAAAGTGCATTGAAAACTTCACACTGCTGTTTTTGTTTCCACCTGCGGACAACTGGCAAGATCTGGTTGCTTGGATTTAGATCTTCACAGTGTTCATTCACCTTTGGCCGCAAATATTCCACAACTGGTGCCTGGCAAAATAGTATGTGACATAACACCACAGTATGGTTCTTGTGACCCCAGTACTGGAGTTACTTCAAAACAGATGTAACTCCATGTGGCTTTTTCATCAGCTGTGACATCATCTGATGACATCATTACGTGCAGCCCTCTCTAATTCCTCTTAAACCTGCCTCATTTGCGGAAAAAGCCCACATCAGCTTGTACAGCTGTAGGGGTTGGTGTGACCATAACAGAACGCTTTGGCACGCCTAAGAGCATTTTGTGTTACTTTGACATTGTTGACAATGACAGGAAGCTGCAAAAATAACAAGACCACCTCACAGGACCTCAATTAGCATAATAAGAGTTCTCTCACATGTCTAAATATCACCTATCAATCACGGGTCTAACTATCAATCTCACATACCCATAAACAAGTGAAGCAGAAGTTGCACAATGCGTCGCTTAATGTCAACATGAAATCAAAATAAACTATATTTACTTTCTTAATATGTGTTCCTGATTTTATTTTATCAACATGTTATTCCAAATAAAAAAGTTTGTCTTTATGTTCTTTCATCAAAATGTCTCTGTATAACATGCTCCACCTCTGAAACGACCTTCCTTTTCGCATGACATCACCAAGCCCTCTTCTTTTCAACACCTCCCCTCCAGCCACTTGTCATATTGATACAACGCACATCTAGCTGCTCTGGTCCATTCTGGTATGGAACGCCCACTTTTCACGATCCAATCAATTCCCGTCTGACTTTTTTGTCTTGCTGGATATCCAGTTTCACTTGAAATTACGTCACATTAAAGAAATACAATGGGTTGTAAATGCCATTTCATGTTGACTTTAAAAGGCAGGATCAGGTTCAGGTTGGTAAGCAGGTACCTACAGGTGCATCTCAATAAATTAGAATGTCGTGGAAAAGTTCATTTATTTCAGTAATTCAACTCAAATTGTGAAACTCCTGTATTAAATAAATTCAGTGCACACAGACTGAAGTAGTTTAAGTCTTTGGTTCTTTTAATTGTGATGATTTTGGCTCACATTTAACAAAAACCCACCAATTCCCTATCTCAAAAAATTAGAATATGGTGGCATGCCAATCAGCTCAAAACACCTGCAAAAGTTTCCTGAGCCTTCAAAATGGTCTCTCAGTTTGGTTCACTAGGCTACACAATCATGGGGAAGACTGCTGATCTGACAGTTGTCCAGAAGACAATCACTGACACCCTTCACAAGGAGGGTAAGCCACAAACATTCATTGCCAAAGAAGCTGGCTGTTCACAGAGTGCTGTATCCAAGCATGTTAACAGAAAAAGATGCACAACCAACCGAGAGAACCGCAGCCTTATGAGGATTGTCAAGCAAAATCGATTCAAGAATTTGGGTGAACTTCACAAGGAATGGACTGAGGCTGGGGTCAAGGCATCAAGAGCCACCACACACAGACGTGTCAAGGAATTTGGCTACAGTTGTCGTATTCTTCTTGTTAAGCCACTCCTGAACCACAGACAACGTCAGAGGCATCTTACCTGGGCTAAGGAGAAGAAGAACTGGACTGTTGCCCAGTGGTCCAAAGTCCTCTTATCAGATGAGAGCAAGTTTTGTATTTCATTTGGAAACCAAGGTCCTAGAGTCTGGAGGAAGGGTGGAGAAGCTCATAGCCCAAGTTGCTTGAAGTCCAGTGTTAAGTTTCCACAGTCTGTGATGATTTGGGGTGCAATGTCATCTGCTGGTGTTGGTCCATTGTGTTTTTTGAAAACCAAAGTCACTGCACCCGTTTACCAAGAAATTTTGGAGCACTTCATGCTTCCTTCTGCTGACCAGCTTTTTAAAGATGCTGATTTCATTTTCCAGCAGGATTTGGCACCTGCCCACACTGCCAAAAGCACCAAAAGTTGGTTAAATGACCATGGTGTTGGTGTGCTTGACTGGCCAGCAAACTCACCAGACCTGAACCCCATAGAGAATCTGTGGGGTATTGTCAAGAGGAAAATGAGAAACAAGAGACCAAAAAATGCAGATGAGCTGAAGGCCACTGTCAAAGAAACCTGGGCTTCCATACCACCTCAGCAGCGCCACAAACTGATCACCTCCATGCCACGCCGAACTGAGGCAGTAATTAAAGCAAAAGGAGCCCCTACCAAGTATTGAGTACATATACAGTAAATGAACATACTTTCCAGAAGGCCAACAATTCACTAAAAATGTTTTTTTTATTGGTCTTATGATGTATTCTAATTTTTTGAGATAGTGAATTGGTGGGTTTTTGTTAAATGTGAGCCGAAATCATCACAATTAAAAGAACCAAAGACTTAAACTACTTCAGTCTGTGTGCATTGAATTTATTTAATACACGAGTTTCACAATTTGAGTTGAATTACTGAAATAAATGAACTTTTCCACGACATTCTAATTTATTGAGATGCACCTGTATATCAAAAGTGCCAAAGAGGAATCACCATAAGAAATGTTATTCAGGCAGATGGCATGCAGTCCGCATGCATTAAACACAAAGACAAGCCTGGAGGCTTTAGTGCAACTATTTTACTCACTGTGTCTAGATATACTAATGTAAAATGCTTCGGGTTGATTCACGCAAGCTTAGTCATTAACATTTATAAATATTTGATGATTATATGCTTTTTTAAAAGAGTGGTTTTACATTTTAACATGTTTTTATGCATTAAAGACTTCATACAATTTAAATGGGAGGTTTAAAGCTTTTAGTCCATGCAGCTTTGAAGATATCTATATGCTACTGTACTCCTAAAATTTTTGAAAAATAATGTTTAGCAGATATACACCTTTAAATGTAGTCTTTTTCTTCTGGGGAAAAAAAGACCAAAAATGTTGATGACTCATCCTGCACTACTGATTTTTGTTCAATCAGATGCTCTTTATAATGAGAGCTTCTGCAACAAGACCACCTGCAACTGACTAGCTATCTCTGATGTAAACTAAAGCCTATTGGCTATTTAAATAAAGGGACATAACCTTCGCTCCAACTTCCATTTTCAAACAGAAACATGGACATAGGAAAGAAAACAGAGAACTGCGCTTGCCAAGCCATTTCATGGGGTCTTTACACACCTATCCCCTTGCAGTGACCCCTACAGGACTGAAGAGTAGCAACACTAGTTGACGCTGAAGCTGGCATTTCAGTAGATCTACTGGAAGCATTTAAACAAACTCTCTTTATCAAATATATAACTATTTATGATTAAAACCCCACATGTGCTGAGTGCTTTTGTAAATTCATTCCATATTTAGGAGTTTAAATGTTGGCTCACGGTGTACTGTTTATGTCTGTAGGGCGTAGGTTGTTATATCATCAAGAAGGATAGCTTACTGTTTGTTAACAAACAATGTTGATTAGGTCTGGTAGTGTTTAGCTGTCTTTCCCTTTTGGGATATCCTGTATTTCAATAACAATGTCAGGGCATCGCAGTTAGGCCGAGTAAAACATGCAGGGTTGGTCTGATGAGAGGGAAACCCATGTGATTTGATTTCTGGATCCGGGACTAATCATGGCCCGCAGCCCAGAAGCAGAATTTCTGTCCCGTTATGTAGGAAAGGAACAGCTAGAAAAACAAGTCATGACTGAGGACTCTCAAAAAACACTTTATGCACTTG
Organism: Myxocyprinus asiaticus; assembly: GCF_019703515.2. Lineage (NCBI taxonomy): Eukaryota > Metazoa > Chordata > Actinopteri > Cypriniformes > Catostomidae > Myxocyprinus > Myxocyprinus asiaticus. Next base: position 9,451,435 of record NC_059385.1, on the reverse strand, counting down.
ATTGTAGTTGTTTCAGTTGGGCAACAGGAGAGTGTACAAGTTAGATGGGACAATACTGTATGTAATCATGTAAGATTCATGTGATCATGTAAGTATGGTTATTTTGACTTTACCACTAGTCTAAAAGTGCTGAGACTACATTTTAAATGGTGAAATGTGTAATTGCAAATGGAATTGCAAAAATAATGATGGTTTTCAAACAAGTTTCCTGAATACTCCCCCCATCTACCATTGTTTGAACAAACAGATTGCCCCACCCCAAACTCACACCATTTGTTGTGCTCAAATAAACAAAGTATCTCTTTACCAGCCAAAAATGTAAATGTAACCTTCATTCATTCAAATTAACCTATGAATGCAGCCAAATCTCATGAAAATGAAATTATGACTGTGGCAACATTTTTGCATAATGATATTACGTGGTCACACGTATTCCGAGGTGAAATGTCCACTCTTTGGCGCTAAAAGTGAGTTGTATAAAATTTATCGCCTTACAAGTTTTGATGTCACAAGATAGCATTGTGTGAGAAACTGGTCAAAAAGTATTTATGAACTGATAATATGCTGTTTTACTCATGATTTGTGTGAAAAGGGAAAAAAGTCATTGTTTCAGTGACTCTGGCGTTTATTTGACCAGGAAAATGCCGCAATATGTGATATGCGAACAAGCCATAAAAAATATTTTGCAAAACTCTAGGTATAGTACTGTGATTCTATGAGACCAGATTGTACAAATGGTTTACTTATAATTGTTTCTGCATATTAAGCGGGATAGGAGAAAGTATTTTAACAACCAAAACTTTACACACCTTTAAGTCCTTTCTGTCTACTGAATCTTTGAATAAAATGTAACACCGATTGATTACCCATGTGTGTCTTTCTGTTACTGCCCCTCGAGGTTTCAAACAAGTCATGTTAGGTATTAATTTCAGGAAACGGTGCTCTCTCTAAGGCACTAAGGGTCACATGTGTAAAACAGGAAAAGCAGAAGAACACAAAACGCACAAGTATCACTGTATTACAATACTGCATTTTTTAAACCCTCCTTTGTGTAAAAAACACCAGATAAATTTTCAGAACACTGTCAAATCTAAAGCCACTTGTGAAGGTCATATGAGTTTCTCAAAATGCAGTACATAAAATTGCATGCATTTTCAAACACCCATTCTACAAAACCAACAATTACTGGCATAAAAGGCATATACATTCTCAGTACAGAGGATTACTACTGAGGAATACAGATGCAAGAGAAGCCTTTCTTTTACAGCAAACATGACCAAATGCTTCAATTTGTATATGGTGCCATTGATGATGTGCAAATGTGTAAAATTCACATGCACACTATGTAGCTACATGCAACAGATGTAACCACTCAACATGCTTTTTTCCTTTTCTGAATAGATAAAAGCCATTAAAGCACCTACATCTGTTGGGTGCCAGATGCTGTGGAGAGGAGTAATTGGTCAGAGTCAATACAGCTAAGTCTTTAAGTCTAAACCACTGAAGATATTTTATTCAGAATGCAGTTGATGATTATGCACATGAAGTTATGGATGAGTACATATAGATGCATTTGACACCTTCTGAAATATCTGCCTTTAATCCAACACCTCTTTGTAACCATGGAGGGTGGAGTGTTATCTACACACAAAAGCTTGCAATAGTTTAACCTCTACAGTCATGTTGTTTCATATATGCTCACTGGGAGTATCATGACATTAAAATTAGCTGTTACATTTACAGTTGTACTAGTGTGTCCATATTTACCTCTCTTTAAAAAAAAAAAAAAACTCAGGCTTTGATGATTTTTTTATGGCCTTTTATATTTTTTACAAGTTATAGTAAGTAAATTCTCTACCCCATCTTAAAAATACATAAGCTATTGAGTATATCTCATGAAATATGTCCACATGTCCAAGTCACATTTGACCCCCAAAATAAAATAAAATAAAATCAGTAAAATATATATACATATATACACTATATTGCCAAAAGTATTCGCTCACCCATCCAAATAATTGAATTCAGGCGTTCCAATCACTTCCATGGCAACAGGTGTATAAAATGAAGCACCTAGGCATGCAGACTGCTTCTACAAACATTTGTGAAAGAATGGGCCGCTCTCAGGAGCTCAGTGAATTCCAGCGTGCTACTGTGATAGGATGCCACCTGTGCAACAAGTCCAGTCGTGAAATTTCCTCGCTACTAAATATTCCACAGTCAACTGTCAGTGGTATTATAACAAAGTGGAAGTGACTGGGAATGACAGCAACTCAGCCACGAAGTGGTAGGCCACGTAAAATGACAGAGCGGGGTCAGCGGATGCTGAGGCGCATAGTGTGCAGAGGTCACCAACTTTCTGCAGAGTCAATCGCTACAGACCTCCAAAGTTCATGTGGCCTTCAGATTAGCTCAAGAACAGTGCGTAGAGAGCTTCATGGAATGGGTTTCCATGGCCGAGCAGCTGCATCCAAGCCATACATCACCAAGTGCAATGCAAAGCTTCGGATGCAGTGGTGTAAAGCACGCCGCCACTGGACTCTAGAGCAGTGGAGACGTGTTCTCTGGAGTGACGAATCATGCTTCTCCATCTGGCAATCTGATGGACGAGTCTGGGTTTGGTGGTTGCCAGGAGAACGGTACTTGTCTGACTGCATTGTGCCAACTGTGAAGTTTGGTGGAGGGGGTATTATGGTGTGGGGTTGTTTTTCAGGAGCTGGGCTTGGTCCCTTAGTTCCAGTGAAAGGAACTCTGAATGCTTCAGCATACCAAGAGATTTTGGACAATTCCATGCTCCCAACTTTGTGGGAACAGTTTGGGGATGGCCCCTTCCTGTTCCAACATGACTGCGCACCAGTGCACAAAGCAAGGCACATAAAGATATGGATGAGCGAATTTGGTGTGGAAGAACTTGACTGGCCTGCAGAGTCCTGACCTCAACCCGATAGAGCACCTTTGGGATGAATTAGAGCGAAGACTGCGAGCCAGGCCTTCTCGTCCAACATCAGTGTCTGACCTCACAAATGCGCTTCTGGAAGAATGGCCAAAAATTCCCATAAACACACTCCTAAACCTTGTGGAAAGCCTTTCCAGAAGAGTTGAAGCTGTTATAGCTGCAGAGGGTGGGCCGACGTCATATTAAACACTATGGATTAAGAATGGGATGTCACTTAAGTTCATATGCGTCTAAAGGCAGATGAGCGAATACTTTTGGCAATATAGTGTATGTGTATATATATATATATATATATATATATATATATATATATATATATATATATATATATATATATATATATATATATATATATATATATAGTTACAATATTACAATGATTTTCTAGTGGGTGTATCTCACAATATGATGTCTATATGTCCAGGTCAGATTTTACCCTAAAAATTTAATTAAATTAAACAAAAATAATTTCGTTAAAATTATATAATTACAATAAAAATAAAAAAATTGCATAAATTAAATGCAGGGCAACTCCATGAAGTTTAAATACTTTACAGGTAATATAATAAGCCATTGTTTTTTTTTTGTTTGTTTTTTTTGTTTTGCATTACAGACATGAGAATTGTGGAGAAAATGTTTTTTTTTTTTTTTTTTTTTTTGCCCAAAAATGGCAAAAATAAAAAATCTTATTTGTCCTAAAAATAGGTTTCATTTTCTTTAAGCAATATATAACTTCTTATTTCTCACATTTAATTTAGCCAAAAAAAGTAGCCAGACATCATCTTGACAGGTTTTGTGAGATTCAGCCTAATATAATTAAGGTTTTGATGAGATATGCTGAGGATATGAATTCTCTGTGTATGACATATTTGTAGTGCATTGTTTTATTTTTTTGACCAAATGTAATTTTTTATATGAACAGCATGCTCAGTTGAGATAAACACTCATGAGCAGCTGGGCTGTGTAGTAGCCGTCTGTCTAGTGGCCTTTATAGAGCCACGCTACAGGACAAGTCCTTCCCAATCTCCCTGATCTCTACTTGACGGTTAAGTCCCACGCCATGTCATCACCGGCCCTCTGGTCAGCCGGTCGGACTGTTGTCCATGTATATGATTCATTCACACTCTCTTTGGTTACACTCGCTGTGCCACATCCATCTGGGTTCACACCGACTCTGTGTTTGGTTTGATAAATAATGTGATCATAACAAGACAATATACTCTCAGTCTAAGTAGATGGATGAGGGATATTTGAGCATTAGAAAGATGTTCACACTTTTTCTTGCTGTGATGAATGATGATAACTTTCAATTGAACTTTTGAGAGTTAATCATTTTGAAACAATCATGCACCGACTTCTTCCTTTAGGCTGACAACTCATTGTAACAGTAGCTGTATTAACTCAGAACTAGATATTCAGAAAAAGATAAATCACTAAGCATGGCTTTTAAAGGCCAACTCCACACACAGCGCACACTCACGCACTCGCAGTACATAACCCATAATAACAGAATCATCCTTTCTCTCCATTCTCCCCCTGAAGACTGAGTCACACTTTTCTGTCGTTGTACAGAACAAGAGAACAACTTCATTACCCATCATGTTTCCAGATCTGGTCACTATATTAATAACTGGTTCATATTTAATAACCGTCATGCCATAGTGTTATTCAATAATTAAGGTATCATACAAAATGTAAATATACCACATCCGCAATGTATGAAGTACTAATAAAAGTTAAAGCTTAAAGTAAACACAAAAACAAAATTAACCCCATTCATAACATTAATTATTAACACATGTTCCTTGTCTTATTATAGATGATGTGATTCCTAAGAAAAAAATGTTTGACTTTGTAGTTTTTCTTCAAAATGTGATAATTAGTTCACCTCTGAAACTACTTTCCTTTTCGGCTGATGTCACCATGCCCTCTTATTTTTCAACTACTTCCTTCCAACCACATGGCACCATCCCGGTATGTAACACCAACATTTCATGATCCAATCAAATCCCAATAGATATAGTCCTCCTCTAAATTTTTTTCCTCATTACCCAGTTTCACTCTGACATATTACAGAAGTAAAATGGATTGTGAATGCCCTTTCATGTTGACTTTAACCTTACGGTTTCTGGCCTTGCACAACAACATTGAACAGGAAGAGAATGGATGTTTATTTTATTATGATGACTGCAAATGTCATGCAATATCATAAGTAAAATGAATAAAACAACACAGAACATGAGTCTCTACACACTATCCAACATTAAAAAACGTACAGTACAATACCAGGATAATGCTGTTCTCCCTTGTCAAGTATCGTTTTCACAGCTCTGACTCTCAAATACGTTATAAGCAACTCATTCCATTTGTGTTAACAGAAAACCAAATTAGAAATAACTTGAAACTGAGGTGCTAGAAATAACGAATAAAGGTGACTCAGTGTCATACCACAGACAGAACCAGTGTATGGTGCCAGACAGGTAGTGCATTTTTGACATTTCAAGGTGCAACTCTGCTTCTAACCAAAAACCAAACACAGCAGGACACTGGTTTGACTACAGTTTTTAGTAGCATCTTTATATATTAAAATGTCTTGAGACATAAACCCATGTCTTTTTCAAGTATCGGTCCACAGTGTAGCATTTTAATTGTGAGTTTTTCTACATTCACATAGTGTTGTTTCTCTTCAAACAGATCCAAACTCAGACATCCAGGACTCGTATTTCTCCAGGTCAGCAGCAGAGACAGATTTTGAGATCTTTTTGAGTGCAAGCTCAAAGTCCTCCATGGTGACTGGCATCTGCAGCTCATCTTTAGAAAGAGCCCTGATCTCCTCTGGAGTGAGACCCTGGATCCTCCGTCTCATCGCCATCATTGATGCATCTCTGAGAGCACAACCACAAGGCCATCAGTCACATTTACTACACTGTAAGTCTAAGGCTTTGTTCAGATAGTTTTTATGAAGTATACAACTCAAATCCGTTTAGCTGTTCGCAATCTGAACCGCAAAACAAACCTGATCCAAACCCCATCTATATGTGGTTTGAAATCCAATTTCAGGTTTTCTAGTAATTTTTTTTCTGTACCGCCACACACAAAGTGCAGTAGTGTCTACAGCTGTTTCTGATTTACATTGTATTGAATGGTGAATGAGCGAACAAGTGAGTGGTTTCTTTTGTATAATGTTGTATGATGTGCCTCAGGAGTTCAGCACCGCAGCAAGATGTCATGATGGACAGGAGTATGAGCAAAATTTTTCTGTCCTCTGTTTCCACGCAGACAGCTAAACTCTGGGCTTCATGCTGATGCTTAAGCCATTACTATGGCAACCATCATATAACTCTGTATCCTAATCAGGAACACCAGAATAAAAAAAATCCATTCAGAATCTCTATAGAAAAATGTGTACACTTCTGTGATTTAAACAAGCCTGTTAGAGGCGCGTCATTGTTTACAATGTTTTTTTTTATTATTTGGAAATTATTTTTTATTTTATTTTATATTGTTTTGAAATAGTTTTGGACTGTTTTGGTTTGTGAATGGCGCTTGGTCTGTGCTCTGTGCAAGTTTCTCTTGTAAACAATGACGCACTTCCTGACTCCTCCTCCACGTGATGCGTGACCTTACCAAAGAGCTTATGTCATCCCTCTTATAAGTGCACGTCACAGAGATGTACGGAAGTGAACATTTGTAGTTAAAAGTATATAACTATTGATTCTTTTCTCAAAATAATCAATTGTTTGGGTTCAGAAGAACTTTATTTGTCGACTGGAGTCGTGTGGATTATTTTGATGCACCCTAGATATGCATTTTGGACCGTCAAAAAATGGAGTACATTCACTTGCATTGTTTAGAAGAGGAGGCCTGAAATGAAATCCTAAAAGTCTTAAATTCTGTTTTGATGAAGAAAAAAACTCAGATACATCTTGGATGGCCTGAGGGTGAGTAAATTATCAGCACATTTTCATTTTTGGGTGAACTATTCCTTTAAGGCTAATATGTACGAATTCTTGGTGAAATACTACACACAATTCTGAAGGTACCTTTTTTGCTTCTAATCAATTGTAATGTTGTGATTCATTTCAGACCTGGGTGGTTTGGTTCAAGAGTTTGTTGAAGAATTATTTAGCATGTCTATGGAGATAATGAATGGGAAACGTACAGTACACGTGGGCTGTCACTGTTGACCTCAATCATCAACTACATATGTTCTAAATGACTGTAATTTTGCCATTTTGTGCAACATTTTATTTTCAGTGAACAGAAAAATTATTGCATAACATCTAGTTATATCAAGGTGTTATCTGTAATCCTAAAAACATACCTGCAGACGTTGGTGATGTCAGCTCCTGAATAACCCTCGATTTTTTCAGCAATGAGGGTGAGATCCACATCAGGAGCCACGTCAACTTCCCTTAGGTTGATCTTTAACAGTTCTGCCCGTCCTTTAGCTGTGGAGTTCAGTAACAGTTAAAGACAGCAAAAACATTTTAACAAATTAAAATGGACACAAAAAATATAAAAGATTAAAAATGGACAGCTATGAGTCTAACACAAGACTGTGTAATAGAATAAATGTTTTTCATTGGTATTTTGATTCATTCTCATTTTTTATTAGTACTATCAAAAGAACTCCCGCAAATAAAGTCAATCTTGTCAGTACATATTGTAGCGGGAGCATAAAAACAAGCTTGTTAGAGCAAAAGAAGAAGAAAAGAAATCACTTGACAAAAACTACAGAAACTCAAATATCCAGATAATCAACCTTTTTTATAGCCTATAACATTAACAACCTTTTTAGTGTATCAGACCTTTTATTATCATAGTATCATAAATGTAACTGACATGCAATAATCCGTCTTAAACTATATTAAGTAGGCTATTAATTAAAATACTGAAGGGAATAGTTGTACTTTTAATCATTTATTTGTCACAGCAAAATTTGTCACACCTGAAACATTCTTTACATTAATATCAACTTTAACCTGAAATCTTAATGTTGATAAAAGAAAAACAAGTCTATGAGTCTAACACAAGATCATGTAATAGAATAAATGTTTTGCGGTGGTATTTTGATTAAATATAATCTTATCATTAGTACTATCAATTGAAATCCCATTGTGTGGGAATTATTCACATTAAAGAATTCCCATTATAAAATATAACAAAGGAGTTGCATCAGACAATGAAACATCATGAGCAATGACTCACAGCGTGAAAGCTAGAAATTAGTCAGTCTAGTTCACTCATGAGTGGGTGACATGCATCGAAAAATTATTGAAGTTGTGACTGCCTAGCAAATGTTTTGCTGTCTGTGTAACAGCCTGTCTACACCGGACGCAGCGTCATGTCAAAAACAACAGAACCCCATTATAATCACTGATGCTGTCTACATTGGAAGTGTCCACTGTGGCGCGTCCATTGCGCCGACAATAAACGGGTGACGCGTTCCATTTTGTGCTGCACGCACTGGTGCTCCTACACAAATTAAATGGTTTAGAACGTTCGTGTCGACACGTCCAGTGTAGACAGCCTCAAGCCGTTGCGGTGTGTCGCGTCAACGGATGCGCCCGGTGTAGACGGGGTGTGAGGGTGTTAGATTACCAGTGGGTAGTGGAATGTAGATTCTCTTTTCCAGTCTTCTCCTTAGAGCCTCATCAATGTCCCAGGGGAAGTTTGTGGCAGCCAGGACCATTACCATTTTTGAGGGATCATCACTCTCTTGAGCACCTCCTACTCCTGATAACATTACACCAGTGGGAGGTAAAATAAGGTTGTAACATTTAATGTAAAATTATGACAGGGTCACACCTACAAAACAAAACTCACCGTCCATCTGCACCAGTAATTCTGATTTCACTCTGCGACTGGCTTCATGTTCATCTGATGTGCCCCGCCTCCCACAAATAGAGTCAATCTCATCAATAAATATTGTTGTGGGGGCATAAAAACGAGCCTGTTACAGCAAAGAAAGGAAAAAAAGAAGTAGTTTAATGAAAAACTACAGAAACTCAAATATCCAGATAATCACATTTTTCATATAGCCTACAACATTACCAACATTTTTAGTGTATCAGATCTTTTATTATCATAGTATCGTAAAATGTAACTGACATGCAATACTCCAACTAAAACTATTTTAACTATTAATTGAAATACTAAAGGGAATAGTTCTACTTTTAATAATTAATTTGTCACAGCCAAAAAGGTGATTAAAAATTGGTGAAACACTTAGTTAGGCAGTTATAGGACCTGAAATACACACTTTCTCTTACAGTATATATATTCATATAAACTTTAAATTGAAATAAAAAAATTAATTAAAAAAAAAGACTATTGACACATTATTATTCCACTACCTAATTTCTAAATATCAGTAAGTTTTCTGTAAAGTAGGTGGATGGGTTTCAATCAAATCAGGAAAAAACATAAACAGACATACAATCAAATGGTCAACATTAAATCCCAGCCAATTTCTGGTCTCATTTTTAACAGAACTATATGTCATTGCTTTCTTGGAGATCACTCACCATTTCAAAGAGCAGCCGCACTAGTTTCTCAGATTCTCCTCTGTACTTTGAGGTGAGTGTGGAGGACGACACATTGAAGAAGGTTGTGCCACATTCGGTGGCAACGGCTTTGGCCAACATGGTCTTACCTGTGCCTGGAGGCCCCACCATCAGCACCCCCTGGTAGTTTGAGACAACAAAATGTATTGATATTCTCTCCGAAGGGGTACACACTATGAGCAGACACTGATAAAAAGTTGTAGCAGCGAAAGTGAGAAAACACTTAAACAGACCAGATGGCAAATGGAAAACAAAGTGAAGGAAAAAAAATTCTATCTGCAATGAGCCATGATAAACTAGTGTAATGGCGACCCCTAGTGGACTGTAATATAAATTTGGTCACAAGAAATTAAAAGGATTGATTCATTGATATAACATAACACTTAAAACCTTGGTGAAAACATATTACTATAAGACTGCATATCCATATGTTTCTCTGTGTGTATGCTCAGATGTCTAACTACTGTATGGAATCAGGTGTCATCTAACATATTAACCTTCCATGGGCGGCGGATCCCCTTAAAGAAGTCTGGCATCCACATAGGCAGGACCACAGCCTCTCTCAGCAGCTTCTTGGCATCTTCCAAATCTGCTATGTCATCCCTGCAAGAACAGTAACATATGACAGCTTGCCTGAATCACAGTCCAGCACTGAATCAGTATCTGCCACTGCGACTGACAGCTGTCGCTGACTCAACACATTCCTTATTTGTCTGAGCTGAAGTACAAAAACTTAAACAACTACATTCCTAAATATACAGCTAGGCCCAGATGGAATCTGTGGACTTTTTCACATTTTCTGCTGATTTTGACAGAAAAACTGCAGAAGTAAATATGTAAGAAGTGTTAAACAGAGCTGCACTCTTTTTGGTAGCTAAAAGCATTATCAAATTAGTCAGAATATTTAATAATCAAACATGCAAGGGCAAGGGATTTGTAGGATTTTATCAATGACAGGCATGCTTATTCTGCAGAAATCTGTGGAACTTCCTGTGCAGTGTCATCATGAATAATTCAATTTTAAATAGATGAGACAAAAAAATAGCATAAATTTAATGCATGAATAAACATTTATTTTACCCAATATTTAATCGAAATATATCGGTACATAATCACTCTAAATACCAGTGAATATTGGGATTCCTGGACACGATATCCCTCTCAAGCGCGTCCACCAGATCAATGTCATAGCCTGTGCCATCAAACTTCCTCTGTTCCCCATCACCAGCACCTTCTTGGGCATTCTTCTTACTCTGAAAACACAAATGGTCAAGTTATATTGTTAACAGGTACTTGTTAATAAGTTACAGCCCAGCAGTATATTTAATGAACAATTCATATTCAAATGCTTATTTTGATTACATTATTTTATGCTTTTAAAGGGATAGTTCACCCAAAAATGAAAATCCTCTTATCATTTACTCACCCTCATGCCATCCCAGATGTGTATGACTTCCTTTCTTCTGCAGAACACAAATGAAGATTTTTAGAAGAATATTTCAGCTCTGTAGGTCCATACAATGCAAGTGTAAATTTTGAAGCTCCAAAATGCACATAAAGGCAGCATAAGAGTAATCCATTAGACTCTAGTGGTTAAATTCATGTCTTCAGAAGCGATATGTTAAGTGTGGGTGAGAAACAGATCAATATTTAAGTCTCTTTTTTTTTTTACAATAAATCTCCACTTTCACACACACATTGTTCTTTTGTTTTTGGCAATTCACATTCTTTGTGCATATCGCCACCTACTGGGCAGGGAGGAGAATTTAAAGTAAAAAATGACTTAAATATTGATCTGTTTTTCACCCACACCTATCATATCACTTCTGAAGACATGGATTAAACCACTGGAGTAGTGTGGATTACTTTTATGCTGCCTTTATGTGCACTCTGGAGCTTCAAAATTTTGGTACCCATTCGCTTACATTGTGAGGATCTAGATCTGAAATACTCCTCTAAAAAATCTTCATTTGTTTTCTGCAGAAGAAATAAAGTCATACACATCTGGGATGGCATGAGGGTGAGTAAATGATGAGAGAATTTTCATTCTGGGGTGAAATATCCCTTTAAGCAACTGAACTGAAATTAAGTAAAGCACAATTCTAAAAGTCTTTAAACAATAAGATTTAGATACTGTATTTTTCACATATTGTCAGTTTGGTCTCATACTTTGAGTAACTAACTTTTTCATCTTTAGCTTTATTTCCACGTCCATCACGGGTGTTCGGCCTATCTGATTTGACGTTTGGCTGACCCCTCCCCACAGGTCCACGATGCTGCATTCCAGGTGAGTCTTTCCTCTGGGGCTTTGAGAAAGGGATTGGCTTCTTCATCTGGGCAGGTGCTCTATAACCAGAAAGAGTGATTTCACAATTCAGACATCATTTATGACCACAAAATATAACGTGACACAAACTTATTTTTTTAAAAATCCATATGACATGGCAAATTGTATTCAATAGAAACCACTACATTTGTGTTGCATTCAGTGCATTCTAATTGGCACTATTTGTGGTACTTAAACGTGTAAAAAGTGTGAAATTTCTGCACCACTAGCCGCAGCAAACTGAACTGCAAAAATAAAGCTTGTTTCTGAACAGGTTTCCTTAACACTCCAACCGCCCCTTTCATTGCCATTGTTCAGCAAACAGGAGGCTGAATGTGAATTTGATGTGCAAGACCACTCAAACAAACAGACCTATGTTTTGAAAGTGTCACAGAGTCACAGTGCACTGTTTTTAAGGCTTATATCACCATATAGTTCCAATGTGTTTTAATGGTCAACACTTTCTACAAGGAGCTGGATAGTAAAACAGCAGTGACTTTAGGGGTGCCATGGTGTACGGTTAAATTTTATAATGGTGGAAACATTATGAATGGAACTTCCAATATCAATAAAATAGCCTAACAAATAGAATAACCTTAAATAAAGAATAGTTGCCTAATGAAGAGTTTGCAACCCATGATAAATGAACTTAAATAACGCATTGAAAGCCAGATGTTCTTTACCAATGTATCAAATTACACAGGCAGCAAAGTGACAGAAGACGTTTTATTGCAGGTAGCGAATATAATGTGCATGGTGGGTAACTGTAAAATGTCTCAGATTCAGAATGACACAATAAATGCTGTTAGACACACAGACACGCCCTTGAAGAAACATACTTTATTATATTTTTAAGACCAATGACAGAAAAGCCGTCTATGCGCATGTCTGACGCGCTGTTTGTTCGGAGGCGTGCAGTCTCGTGAAAGGTTCGCACTCTTTCTTTGTTTCAGTCTTCTGAAAATGTTTTGCAAGAATAGTATCGTCTATAAGAATGCTGTAAATTACCTCAGACATCTCAGCTCAGGAGGTGGTCTGAGTTCAGTTCGCTTTATTTCCACAGAGCAGATCGATGTGAGCGCAACTCTGCAGGGTCACTATATATATATAGCCTATACATTTGTGATTAAATCATAAAATAATACAAAAATACATTCACCTCGACCCATGATTTATATTTCAGTGATTATTATCATCATTATAATTATTATGTTTACATTTTTAATTGTTTTTAGATCTTAATATGTATTATTGATTTTCCACCCTTGCCTGATGGTAAATTGAAAGGTGGTTATATATGTTTTTTTTTTGTTTGTTTGTTTGTTTGTTTTTTACCACTTCGTTATTTTAATTGCTTTTTCGTTTTGTTTGAAGTGCAGTTTGAATTCAGAGATGTCTTTGGTTTAAGTTTTTTAAATAAATGAATTTGATTTTCAATGCAAAATCACTAAAGCAAGAATATTCACCGATCCCTCGAGCGGTTGATGATGTAATTGGATATTGTGATGTGATATATATATATATATATATATATATATATATATATATATATATATATATATATATATATATATAGTGTTTCCCATTAATTGACTAGACTCTGGCGGCCTGCCACAGTCTAATTTGCCCTGCCACGGTCTCATAATGAACTGAAAACATTTTTACACTTCTCAGTCTCATAATGACATAAAATAAAAGGCTGTGTTTTGCGCTCTCTCGCGCGCGCCAGTCAGCTCCTCACCCGCTGCTGTAAACTCACGCGCTCACACACACTCGCAGATATATGCACTGGACGACAAACCTTTGAGGTAAGTAACGTTAACTAACATTAAATGTATAAAGAGCAAACAGATAATATTACTGCCGAAGTTAGAATCATGATTAGGGTACGTCCTCTTTTTCGGACCTTAAAAAAGCGTCCGGCCGGGATTTCTAAATTTGCGAAAATGTCCGGGATTCGGCTTTAGTTGCATTATGACGTGCATCTGGTCTAATACCTCATTGTGTGTGCGAGCATATTTGCATTGCTTTAACCCCTCTTTGTAAGTCCCGCCTTCTTGCACACCAATTGGTCAATTATAAGAGGCTTGCAGCAACTATTGGCCAAAGTCCTGCCTGTCAATCTTTCCGGAAACGCGTGAAGCGCTGTTGCGTTCGGCATCAAACAGTTGCTTGACAGTAGCAGCAAATGACAGCTGAGTGGAAACAATGCCCAAACGCAAGTGCAAATTTACAGAAGATTTGCACCAGAAATTCCCATGCTTTCGTCCAGGTCGAGATCCGTGGGAAGCAGAATGTATGGCATGTAAAGCTGGTACTTATGTATCAGTTGCTAATAAAGGTGCAAGTGATTTAGAAGCACACATTAGACAAAAAAGGTGAAAGTTCATCAGGTAAATTAACGAACTACTTTTTGCGACCAGGTAAAATTATCACATTTTCCATGGCCATTCAAAATAATAGTAATAGTAAATGAAGGTACACTCATGGCATCAAATATTTTATTTTAGTACATGGATATTCAAAAGAATGTTGGAAATTTGTATTTATTTATATATATTTATGTTATGCTAATATAGTGTCTTTCTCACTGTATTAAAGTTTGCATTCATAGTAACACTGTTTTGAACCCTATTATACCACCCGGCGGAAAAAAAAAGGTGTCCACTATTTGGAAAACCAGAATATGGTCACCCTAATCATGATGATTAACGTAAATTAACATTAGCATTACTAGGTTAATTGGCATAATGTTACACTGCTTACGGCTTCACTAGCTAGCTATCATTAGCAGTCTGAGGTAACGTTAAAAGACAAAAAGCTGAAACTGACATCCCTAGTTTGTACCCTGTGAGAGATTAGTTAGCACCACAGACTCTAGCTCTGAGTGAAAATTGTGGGTCGGGTAGTGTCAATCCAGCTAATTTTAACCAATCGCTTTTGGCAAGGCACGCCTTGGCTCTGTTTGTGAACAGCTGTCATTTAAACCCTGGCTGGGTGTGAAGAGCATCATGTATATGGGGAAGAATTGGGGGAGTTGTTTCTCACAATTCGATTTACTTCAATGTTGCCTACTGCAGCTTTAAGAGCACAGAATTGTTTACAAGAGCACAACACTAGCCTCTTAATTTTGCTTTCAAAGTGCACCAGATGGAAGTATTTAATTTTAAAATGTACAAAATTTTCTTACGGGGGAGCATGCCCCTGGACCCCCCTAGAGGGTCGGAGGTCCACCCCCCATAGTCTCACAAAATCCTGTGGGAAACACCGTGTATATATATATATACACACTATATATATATATATATATATATATATATATATATATATATATAGAAAGATAGATAGATTTTTTTTTTTTTTTTTTTTTTTTTATAAAAATATCGTGAACATATTTTTTGCATATCACCCAGACCTAGTAGGGAACAAAACAAATGTATTCACACATTCAAAGCAGCTAAACTGGGTCCTAGAATGAAAGGTAATAAAACACCAACATTAAACCCGCAACAACCCACAATAAGTGATGTATTTGCCCGGACAACGAAATACCCGACCGGTAGCCCATGATGGAGAGAATGCACAGATGAAGTTGGTTCTTTGCCAAAGAGATGTTGCCCTTCACAACTGTTGAATAGCCATCTTTCAAAAAGTTGAACAATACTAAATACAAAAAAAAAAAATTTTTTTTACAAAAATGTTAAAATACATTTTAAAAAGTTCAAAGTTTGAAATCAAGCTGCCTTGCGTTATTGTGTAGGATATTGCTTAACGAAAATTATCCCATAGTACCACCTAGCGTCCAACCAGCGGTAATACTGGTGTTAGTCGGTTTGAACGTGAACGCACCGGTGTTAAAATTATGATACCGTGGCAAGTCTAAGTGACAGCATAAAAATAGTACATATAGGCCATGCTCTGCAGTTACAGAACTCCTCAGGCGTTTATATAATCAGCTGCCTAGTCTACCTGCGCTCAGCTGGGGTCGGGGGAGGCCAGACATCAGGGTCCCTTGGGCTCTCTTCAGGCTGAGGGTTGGGGAAATCAACCGATTTGTCCACCTTGAAACTCTCCAGGGTGTTTACGATGCTTTTCACCTGCTCATATTCCTCTGCCAGCTCCTGCCGAACCTGGGCTCAGAGGAGCGAGAGGTGAATTGATTTCCAAACTAAACCCTTTCTAAACTAGACAAGAAACTCTAATCACTGTTTAAATAAAATAGACCTAGAGACCTATCTAGATTCACAGCTCATTAAAACATTTACTTTTCAGACATAAAATGTAGTGCATTCTAAATGTAGATCAGAGCATCTGCAAAAGGCTTGTGTTCTACATATTTTATTTTACACTTTAATTAATAGCACTAATAAACGAGTGACTCACAAAAATGGTCAAGAACAGATTGCCCAAATCAAAATAAAGAAACAATAAATTGTAAATAAAAAAGAAAGAGAGAAAAAAAAAAGATGTGCTACATATGTCAAAAAAGTATAGCCATTATCACAAAGGCTTTTTTTTTTGTCCATACCACATGAGTCCCTTGGATTTTTCTCTCTTTTTTATAATAAATTTGTATTTTTATTAAAGAAAGTGTATTTTGAGGATCATTAATACTTTTATTTTATTTATTTATTATTTTTCTTAATTGTGACTATTTTCATGGCAATTAAATCTCCCACCCCCAAATTGTCATTACAGAAAAAAACAATAAATAAATCTAATTTTCATTACTGAAATGTGAATAAAAAATGTATTCTATACATTTGGTGGCAATGGTCATGAATATATATCAGATTCATTAATGGTTTAGATGATAATAAAACATAAGGTGCCTTACTTGCTGCCATTTGACTTTGAGGGCAGGATCTCTGAGGGACTGGCAGTGCTTATGAATCTGTTGTATAACACCTTGATAGTAAACCATGGATGAGTCATAGTTCCCCAATAATGCATATTCTCTTCCTTTCTTAGCATTGTCGCAAATCTCCTTCAAATTCATGATGAGAAAGGAATCTTAACAGAATGATCTTTCAGCACTTCAATGCAGCCTGAGTTTACAGCGTCATCAGAAATGCTTGTTTGATTGTTGTTGTTGATTTAAGGAAGTCCATGAGTCTGAGAATGCCAGAAAACAGAAAGACACATAAGATGCAGAACTGAATCAATCATTTATACTGATAGTGACAGTACTGTAAGGATTCACTGATAATGGTCACATCAAGGGGGTTTCTACACGGGATCCTAAACTTTTCTGTATTAACCTTTGCCCTGACTTCATAATGACTGTCATAAATTAGGCTATATTTTATTCTGTTGACAGGCACCTGACGTGAAGCACCTAAATCCTGTCCGGGAGTTTTCAATTAGCTTGAACCGCATGCATTTGATTTTTAAAATAAAAACAAAGCACTTCAACAAACCAGATTACATCAATAAATCCAAACAATCCAGTTTATCAAATCGTGCTTGTATGCAAAACTGCACGAACGCCACCGCTGTTACACAGGGACTTGTAGTTTTATTCCGTTTGCCTTAATGTGAAGGCAAATGCTAAAGGTCATAGTAATGCACTACATTACCCATAAGGCAACCGTGCAATACGCCCGAGATTTAGGCCAGCGTTATTGAAATCGAAACACAATTTGAAGTCCTACACTTGCTTTTATTAACCTTTCTTAGAACATGCGATATGCAAAATATGTTCGGAATTTAAATACACTTTTGCTAGGCAATGAATGAAGGTCTTACGTTTACTATTGGCGCGTTTACATTCGGCTGGTCCACAGTCTGTTACCCAGTGATGTTGCCATGGCCGCGGACAGACGCTGAGTGATGAATGAGCGCATGTGTTGGGGCGGAACCTGAATAAAAACAACCCTGCATAATGACCCGCTTTATTTTAGCTTTATAAATATGTATAACATGTAGTATAGCAGTTCACAGAACCTAATAATGTCATATGGACGCTTTACTTTTGAGTTCTTTAGTAATTCCCATTATTCTCAATGGTGATTCTCATTAGAATGTCATTACTGTAAAAACAAAGTAATTTTAAATTACAGTAAAAATGGAATACTAATAATAAAAATAATAAAATATGCTTTAAAAATCACCACTCTTTAATCTTTGGGGCCAATGGAAACTGCTGTCCCACTTTCCAACATTTAAAAATCACATCAAACAAATGTGTGTGTTTACATCCTTCTGTATCAATACTTGTAAATACAAGCCCCAAAAGAAAGGTATGAAAATCATGTCACTGGAATGAAGAGATGTTTATCTCTATCCACAGTTTTCCTGAGCAACCACTGGGCGGCACCATGATGATTCTAGTTTCCTGTTTTCTGTTTCTGGTCTCGAGGCGCCAAGTAAAAACTGCCTAAATGAGCGATCAGGAGAACAACAAGCATTTAAGTTTTACTTGGAGTAAAAATTAAATTTAGGCTCAACTTGTGCAGTTCTTGGCTGTCCTAACAACTCAGAATAATTAATGAGATCAACATAACTAACCTCGGACCATGGCTTCATGACATCTACACACTCCGGTGAGACACTATCTATTAAAAACAGTCATCTTGACTCTGTGAAGTATCTGCATGATTTTTGACAATTTTTTACAAATGTAACACCTTAAACATTACATTACCCACTAATGTATATATGCCGATGCGAGTGAAAACAATAGAGACCGGAAATTGAAAACAGTCGAATCGTGGAACACTTCCGTGTTCAGGAAAAAGGTGGATAATAGTCTGATGGCAGCCTCATTTGGCCTGTATAAAAACATCCCGCCACACACGACAGTACCATTAAAAACACGTGGCGGCGCTGTATACCTGATTCTCTGGTGTACTGTAAGCATATATTCAAATCTCTCTTTTTTTTTTTTTTTTTTAACTAAAAACATAAAGCAATGATTATGATGGAATGGACCTAACCACACTGTTAGACCGTACCGTGGTTTTTCTACAGTAACATACTGGCAACACTGTTGCCAGTTAGTTACTGTAAAAACCTGATAATGGTAAGCTACTGCAATTGTTGTGCATAGTAATTTACTGATTACTGTAATTGGTAGTTGAGGTATATTACTGTAAAAATATAGATTGTACAGTAACTAGCTGTAAATATCCCTTACATTATTATTTTTTATATTTTATTGTTATTATTATAGACAATTTATTAATAATAAAAAAACAAGTTTTTTTAATTATTATTATTTTTTATTGGAGCAGGACAAGAATAAGGGAACTGGATTATGACATAAACATTAAAGGTATAGTTCACCAGGGGTGCCTGGGTAGCTCAGAAAGTAAAGGCGCTGACTACCAGCCGTGGAGTCGTGAGTTCGAATTCAAGGCGTGCTGAGTGACTCCAGCCAGGTCTCCTAAGCAACCAAATTGGCCCGGTTGCTAGGGAGGGTAGAGTCACATGGGGTAACCTCCCCGTGGTCGCTATAATGTGGTTCTCACTCTTGGTGGGGTGCATGGTGAGTTGTGCGTGGAAAATATCATGAAGCCTCCACACACGCTATGTCTCCACAGTAGCGCGCTCAACAAGCCACATGTTAAGATGTGCAGACTGACAGTCTCAGACGCAAAGGCAACTGAGATTCGTCCTCCACCACCCAGATTGAGGCGAGTCACTACGCCAACACAAGGACTTAGAGCACATTGGGAACTGGGCATTCCAAATTGGGGAGAAAAGGGGTTAAAAAAAAAGGGATAGTTCACCCAAAAATAAAAATTCTCTCATCATTTACTCACCCTCATGCCATCCCAGATGTGTACGACTTTCTTTCTTCTGCTGAACACAAGCAAAGATTTTTAGAAGAATAGTTCAGCTCTGTAGGTCCATATAATGAAAGTGAATGGTGGCTAGAACTTTGTAGCTCCAAAAATTACATAAAGACAGCATGTAAGTAATCCATAAGACTCCAGTGGTTAAATCCATATCTTCTGAAGCAATATCATAGGTGTGGGTGAGAAAAAGATCAATATGTAAGTCCTTTTTTCTATAAATCTCCACCCCAACCAGTAGGTGGTTAAATGCACAAAGAATGTGAATCGCCATAAAAACAAAAGAAGATGAATCTGGATGTGAAAGTGGAGATTTAACCACTGGAGTCTTATGGATTACTTTTATGCTGCCTTTATGTGATTTTTGGAGCTACAAACTTCACTTGCACTGTATGGACCAACAGAGCTGAAATATTCTCTAAAAATCTTCATTTGTGTTCAGCAGAAGAAAGAAAGTCATGCACATCTGGGATATCATGAGGGTGAGTAAATTATGAGAATTTTCATTTTGGGGTGAATTATCCCTTTAAGTAAAAGACTACACAACATATACATCAATTAAAAAATTAACAAGGATAAAATACAGACTGAAGGAGAAGTCGTCGTCAGTCAGTGCAGGGCCAACAGGATCAAGTGAACTCTGAAAGAAAAGAATATATGATCTGTGTTAATGTTAAGTCATGAAGTCATCACACACAATACTCCCCAAAATCTTCTTTAACTGTGTGGCCGTTCACATAAAACGCGTTCTTGTGCCCTAAACAGCAAGATGGAGCGCAACGCAACAGTGAACGCTTGGGTCTCATTTAACGTCACGTTTAACGTAACGCACCGTCTTAAAAACGCAGCTCTCACGACGCAAGAAAAAGACGCATTTTAAAACGTTGAAACGCTTTCAACTGACGAACCGTCTTAAAAACGCAACCCTCACGACGCGAGAGAAAAAACAGCAAGACGCGACGCAACGACCAGACTTACCAGCACGTAAAAATAAGGCAGACGAAAAGCAAGAACGCGTCCTCTGTGAACAGCCCCCCCAAGAAAAACTTTATTCTTTCAATAAGTTTTTTTTTATTTTTCTATACACATCTTGCTTGTACTTACTTAATTTGATGTTTTCCACTCGGATTCTGTGGGACTCTGCTCTGCTCAAATGCAGCTTTCCCTCAGACAGGTGCGCGGGGCGTTTCATCGTTATGCTTACCTGCAGTTGTATTTGTGTGTACTCCATAACTTACTATATTAATTAGATAAAAAAGTAATTTATTGTTATTAATGAGTGATGTCACAGAAATCACCCATGAGGCAATGCATATTACAGTTAAATACTGTATGATGATAATAATTTACTGGTTATTTTACAGTTATTTACCCTATAAATTAAGGGTTAACAGGGCAGTTAAAAAATAAAACACAAAAAAGACGTGATATGAAGAGGATTCATCTTTGATTAATTTTGTCTTGTGTGATCAAAACAATTCTGTGGGCAAATGCTGCTCTTATGCAAAAATATAAATGTTAATAATTCAGATAACTTAGATCTTACATCATCTTTTATATTAACAAAACTAGACATTACTTAGAAACATGGTAAACCCATAAAACGTTAAATTCACTTGCAATATTAGATCTTAATTATTTAAACAGGTATAAGTTAAAAATGAGAATCATTGCATCATTCATCAATTAGTTCATGAAAATATATTTCAGTTAATCATTTGATAGTTCTGTAAATTAGTCACCAATAAGTCCTAGGTGCCCATTATGCCTTTTCACATATAGGTGGAGTCCCATACCACTTCAATATTTAAAAAAAAAAAAGTTTATTGATGTCAGAAGCTTACCAGAATGTGAACAAGTATGTTTTTTTTTTTTTTTTACAATTTCTGCAATTACAGTGGTATTCAAAATACAGTAAATAACTTTGATACAGCGATTTACTAATGATGATAATATTTGATTCAAAAAATAAAAAAGTACATTAAGATATGAACTACCTCACATGAACTAGGTTGTGTGCTGTGCACTTCTAAAACTCCAAGACAGTTTTACAACCCCCTATTTTTTTTCTTTTTTTTTTTCTTTTTTTTTTATTGTACCAGGCAAGGATAGTGGTGTTGGAACCATTTTTAAGAAATTAAACTAAAAACAAAATTAAGGGTTTGGGCATTTGGACAAACACAGATGACACTTTTGTAGTGTTAACTATACAAAAAAGGAAAGAAAAAAAAACAAAGAAACTGTACAGCTTAAAAACATATCATATACACAGCCTTTTTTCTTTTCAATTTTTTAAATTTCATTTACCCATTTTATGGCCTCAGTAAAGTGTACAGGGGGTTAAATGCTTTATAGACAACAAGCTAAGCTCTAAATGTAATGTATCTACTCATCATCCTCCTCTTCATCTTCTTCGTCGTCATCATCCTCCTCATCATCATCTTCGTCATCATCATCATTAACCTTGTCCGGCTTGGCAGGGGCTTTGGCTGCACCACCTACCACTTTACCTTTACAGCGATAGGCAGCAATGTCCTATAAGAAAACAAGAACACATTTGGTTCATTAAGGAAATTTCATTATAGTAAATGTAAGTGCAAATAATATATCAGTTGACCATTTTGGGGACAATAAAGGAGTATGAAGCTGATTGGGCATGGTATCATTTCTCACCTTCTCGTACTTCTCCTTCAGCTTGGCTGCCTTCTTCTCATATGGCTGCTTCTCCTCTGCTGATATTTTGTTCCACATCTCACCAAGTCTCTTGGCCACATCTCCGATAGACAGACCCGGGGTCTCTTCTTTCACCTTAGGTCGGAACTCCGCACAGAAAACGAAGAATGCAGACCTTTGGTAGAATAGGTAGAATGGAAGAAAAAAGAATTGCTATCAATTTTGTACTTTTGGTTATGGTCCGTTTATGATGCCAAATTATACATAAGAATGAAGAAAGATGCCTACGGGGGTCTCTTGGGAGCATTGGGGTCCTTAAACCTCTTCTTCTTCTCGCCTTTGGGTGGAATGTAGTTCTTCATCTCCCTCTCGTAACGCGCCTTGTCGAGTTTAGCCATATCTTCAAACTTGCCTTTTTCCTTGGCTGACATAGTCTGAGGAAGGGGAGGGGCATTACTACAGATTACGTGGGCATTACTACAAATTACGTGAGGTGTAACTGACCTTCCATCGCTCCGAGCACTTTTTGGAAAACTCAGAGAAGTTGACCGTCGCCTCAGGGTGTTTCTTCTTATGCTCCTCTCTGCAGGTCTGGACAAAGTATGCATAAGAGGACATTTTGCCCCTTGGTTTTGTTGGATCCTTCCCCATTGTCACTTAGATTTCCTTGAGAGAGAAAATAATTAATTTAATGAGTATTCGATTCCAGTCCTCAAATTTCAAGTCTGAATTTGTAGCACACCCCTCCATAGAATTAACTCTACCAGCCCAAACAAAACAAAACAAACAAAAAAAAAAAAAGTCTCTTGACATGATCATATGAACGTCAGCAGTCCCCTGTTAACTGGTCATTTTCTCTAGTAACTAGTATTTGCGATGCGCACATCTGAACATGGAGTATTTAAAGTTTTCTTTCACAACAAATTTGACAACTTATTGAAACATTGCCTTTTAAAACGCTGCTTTAACAAATAAAAGGTCCTTTCTACACGTTTGAAACGTATACAAGTTAGTATAAATCCTCAAACTTTTAAAAATAATTTTTTTTTCAAAGTTAAAAAGGGTTAAAAAGAGTACGAATAAACTAGTTGAATAAAGTTATTTTATGTGCCAAAGTACGCGAAAGATCGCAAAACGCTTAAAAAATTCTTAATTACGGAGTTCACTTTCACCGTATTCTCCGCTGAAAAGAGCCTATTTCTCTCTGTGTACCGCTCAAATAGTAATGGCGCACGCTCTTGTCTCGCTGAAGGAAAGGAGGTCAACAACGACGGCAATATTTCTTCTTCCATTTTGTGAGAAAGCCTTCTTCATGAAAGAAAGTCCCCCTAAAATGTCTCCACCCGCCTTCCTGCTCGCTTTTGGACACGACAAACAAACGGCGCGGGTCGGTTTTCCTGACCGAAAATTGTTTCCTTCGCAAAAAGCCCAGTGCATTCGCCCGGTGTATAGTAATACATTGGGTCTGTGCTGTGCGGAGTTTGCAGTGGGCTCGCAATGGCCGCTTGTCTTCATGCACTAACACTGAGAATATGGCTCCTTCTCTTTGTGTCAGCGCTCAGCCATTACACTGCTTTGCAATAGGGGGAGCCGAGCGGCCGCATTACCTAGTTCACTTCAACTCTCAATTTAACATCCTTCCCACTCACGGAAAAATGTGAAAATACCCGCGTTGGAAATACGGAAGATATGATTTTTATTTCCCGCCAAGAAAACAGCGCATTTTTAGCCCGGCGGGGTCGAAAACACGATTTGAAAAAGTTGAAGCGAACTGCGCCTGTCTATGGCTCTGTGGCTTTGCCTTGTTTCCTATGCGAGTACAGTCAGCCATTACTGTAAAGCGCAGCTCCTGAGGTGATTATTTTCCCGCTTGTATCTTTGTCATTTCAACATAACCGAGTCTACAAATCCATACACTAAAGAATAACGTTCCACCTTAATTTTTTTGCCAGTCTGTTTTTTTTTTTACTTTCTCATTTCTCAAAATACACTGTCTTTTCCTAACAGACATCCCTTGTGAAGCGCTGCAATGGCTGCTCGCTGGCACTATCACCGTCCATAGACCTTGTTTGTACGCCTAGTTGTCCGCCTTAACATTAAACAAAATGCTCACACACACAATTTTATTTTTATTTTTTACATTTGCAGTATTTTAATCCATCGAATAAAATCTAATGTTTTCTCTGTCAATTTTAAGGCGTACATAAAGATAAAATGAAATAAATAAAAAAAAAAATCTAAGGTTATCCTCATTCTCATTCTGAGGGAATAATACCCTCGTTTTTAACGTCTCATAAAAATCTCAAAATTAAAATAGCTCTTTTACAATGTCAATTTCAATTTCCTAAGGTTTCCTAGCCCTTTTTCGCAATTTCTGTACTTACCTCACACTTTGAAATGTCTACACGCTGACACTTTTCACTGTCTTGTCTGGGTAGTGAATGTACTGCAATGGCTGTATGTGGATGTAATAGCGCTACGCAGTAGTCTGGTCTCTCAACCCTCTAGCATTACTCTCTATAGGGCTTTCATCCCATTGGCTACCGCCACGCCGTACATGCATGTGATTGGCTGAACGCTTTCCATTGTCCTAATAAGCGCCGGGCTGCGATTGGCCGCCTTTTGTGAAACGTCATGAGTGTTTTAAACGGCGGGTAAATACAAAATACGGAGGGTGTGTGTGTTTCTTGTCTCAAAGGCTGTGTGTACTGTGTTGGCTGTAGTAGTACTGTGTTGTATGTGTTCCACGCGGAGTGCTGAATGAATGAGTCGATGTGGAGTGTCACCGTTGCTGTGAGGTTGAACACGCTGAATGAAAGTGGTCGGTACAACTGACAGCCCGCTTGTATCGAAGATGTGAATGTGAAAGTCAGGTTTTAACGAGAATATGCAATTATTAGTGATATTTATTAGAATGGGATAATCGGCGGGATTTGCTTTTGACTATCAAAAGCTGATTAATTTGAAAGTTTCAGGTTAGTTCAACACGACAAAACGTCAGAAGTGCATTACAGCAGACAAATAGTTCGCTTGATTTGAATAATTAAGGGACAACATTTCCAAAACAATGGGAAAGGTCTTTGTATTATATATCAGATTTACACTTAGTCGATAAATGTCGATATCAAAGCCTTAAGACTACCATAGTCTAATCACTGACATTTAAATAATACAATGGCAAATTTGGCAGAAGAAAGGCAATGATGGTACATAATTATTAGCAAATAAATGTTTAGACTGAGGAATGTTTTATATTGTTTTTAAAAATTATATAGCCTATCTATGAATCTGTCTGTCTAACGCAGAAATAAAAACTATCACAATGTTGGCATAGGCATTGTTGCTCTAATGTTGTTAGATGGCATAGCGCGAGGATCACATATGCAATTTATGCAAATACGTAATGTGTGGGACTTAGACGGAGAAAAGCAGCTAACTGTCAAAGAAGTCCGATGAGGAAAATATAGACAATATAGTCCATATAGTCTATATTGTTCTAAAGTCAAAAGTAGCTATAGCGCTACGATTTCTCAATACAGACGAGTCGCTACTCGAACACATGGCCGCTGTTATTGAACACATAGACGGTGGCACTGACACTTTGGGTTGCCTGTTTGAAGAAGTATTATCGATTCGTGAGTAAAGATGCTGTAAGCGATTTGATCAGTTCAGGTCAGTTCTAGAACGAACGATTTAACTGAACTTTGATAAGGACCAAAACGTTTATGAAACCCATGTGGCCAAATAGCCTAGATCACATGACACATACACTGTAAAAAAAATAATTAAAAACAAATCAACGTTGTTAAAAAAAAGGCTGTGGTTGCCAGAGTAATTATGTAAAAATACATTAAAATGTAAACAACTTTACAGAACAACCTGTACATTTTACAGTTTTTGTACTGTATATTTTAAGGTGCAGTACTGTCCTTTATATTATTACGTGATAAACTTACTATATTAATCTTCTGAAACTATAAAAATCTGCTTTTTATTTTACAAGGTATTTTTAATCACCATAGTAATTACAGAAGAACACATGATGACATAAAGTTCACCAATAGTGGCCCTTCCAGGAGCATTAACAATGCAGTGACAGTCCTCAGTGTCACCCATATAAACACTAAACACCTTCAGGGTAACACATGTGAAATTAAAATTATGCAATAAACATGAACTAAACTACATCATATATAACACAGAACACCCCAAAGTGCATAACTGATATTAAAAATAAACATAACTATTCCCATAAAATATAATGAAATGTAATGGGTCACGCAGTGAAATCTGGGAATGCCCAATTACTGTTTTTTACTGTAATTTTAACAATAATTTACAGTAAAAGGTACATGTACTCTCTTGTTAAACATAATATATATATATTTTTTTACCGTTAATTAGCCTTTACGGGAAAATAATACTTTTTACATCTAAAAAATGTAATTTTTACAACATTTTACCGCAAAACTACGTGTCTTAAATATATTTAAAAATTTTTAATGTATATTTTACAGTTACTACTCATTAAACTATTTACTTTTTTTTACTGTACCATTTTTACAGTCTTTTACTGTTAAAATTACAGACATTTTTTACAGTGTAGAACAATCTAATGTTTCCTGGTCGGTTTTATTTTATCGCTAAGACAGTTTGTAAAAAGTAATATTTGCATTTCAGCGCTGAAATTGTGCCATTTGTGCAGTTTTTACACGTTAAACATTCTAATTCGCTTCCATCTTGTTTGACAAGTTTCTGCCTGTGCATTTCCTTTCGATGGTCTACTGCCAATTCTAGTCTAAACTTTTGATTTTGTTGTGGATTAAATCTGTTACTGCGTAATTTAAAAGAAAATGTTCCGGGTTCAAAACTCAATCGACAGCATTTGTGGCATGATGTTGATTACCACAAAAATGTATTTCGACTCAGCCCTCCTTTTCTTTAAAAAAAAGAAAAAAAAAAAGAAAGAAAAAAAAGAAGCAAAAATCGAGGTTACAGTGAGGCACTTGGAATGGAATTGAATGGGGGACGATTTCTGGAGGGTTTAGAGGCTGGAATGTGAACCTTATAATTTTTTTTTATAAAAGTCAAGTAAAGTTTATTTGTAAAGTGCTTTTCACAACAGGCATTGTTTCAAAGCAGCTGTACATGAAATAACAGAAAATTAATGAATATAATGCCAATATTGTTTATGTTTAGAACTATTAAAAGCACTTACATTCATACTTGTTTTAAAACCTGTGTATTATTTGAGCAGTAAAGTTGTTTAAAATCCTAATTTTACAGTCATTTTAGGATTTATGGCATTTTTACGGATTGGCTCCATTCACTTCCATTGTAGTGCCTCACTGTAACCCAGATTTTTGCTTTTTTATTTATTTATTTTTTTAAGAAAAGGAGAGACCAGTCGAATTACATTTTTGTAGTAATCAATATTATGTTACAAGTGCTGTTCATTGAGTTTAAGTTGTATTGAACCCGGGATATTCCTTTAATTTAAGTTATCCACAGCATTACTCATTCACAATCCGCTGGATGGCGCTCTTGGATTGTAAAAGAATGTTTGTAAAAACTTTATTACAGGTTCCTTCAAAACCGGAAGTTGTACGTTGGTTGTACGACGGAGAGCATGCACATGGAAATGTCTCCTACCGGCGTGCTAGAACTGACAAATGTGTATATGAATTCCAGTTTGGATATTCTTCATATTCGACCCGGTTTGGAGGTATGTGTGGGCGCATGGACATCGCATCTATGTATTGTGAATGCATTGTAGTAATAGGTCGATCTTGCTTTCCAGTCAGCTCAAGTTTGCTTTGGTTAGTCGCGCGTGATTGCGCTCAACAAGAAAAAAAAAAAATGCAATAAATATATAAATATTGCTGTTAGATGTGTTGTAAGAAATCGGGAATTATAAGCATTAGGTGTTTTTAATTATTGACGGTGTATGGCATCATTTATGTTGCCCCTTGATAATTATTAATGTTTTTGTATTTTATGTTCAAATTTACAACTACATGTAATCATACTCGAGTGTCAGTAAATAATAATTAAAAAAAAAGGTTTACAATATTAATATAAAGTCAATTTAGCTGCGATATCTAAGATTAAAGAACTGAGGTTAAACTAACACGCGTATTAGAGTACTTTCAGTGCAGCACAGTATTGATATTCTTCAAACCTTCTCCTCAGGGGTTTGTTCAAAAACCCTTTCTCCAAGTATTAAACTTTGACCGTTTTACGTGCTACAGTCAACCTTTTTGTAGATAATTTGAGTGTTCTATTTTTTATAAACGTAACACCTTTTAAGAATTTTATGATTATAGGTGCTGTAAGCGATTTTTTTTTTTCATGGAAAAGTATGCAAAAAATGTTCCTACTCCCAGGGGTGTAAAAGTACTCTATTATACTAAATTGAAAGTATGGATATTGAGTGAAAATTTTACTCAAAAGTCCAAATATTTAGCCAAAAACATACTTGAGTGAAAGTAAAAAAAAAGTATTCACATAAAATTGTACTTAAGTATTAAAAAAGTAACTTTTCCTAAATAGAATGGAATCAAGAGAGGAGATTGTGTGAGAGAAGATTGGTTTGTTAAGTCGCCTTTTTACTGTCTCTGACGACTATCATATTTCTCCCCCAGTGGCATTTGCAACCTGGTCATAGAATCATGTTAAAATAACTACATTTTTGCAAAAAGATTTTTATGTGGTATGTTTTACGTAACCCAGCAATTTCCTGATGAAATAAACACTAGAGGCGCTAAAACAACAATGACTTTTATCCCCTTTCACTCAAATCACGAGTAAAACGCAGATTATCAGTTAATAAACACTTTTCGCTCAGTTCCTCACACAATGTTATCTTATAACATATAAACACTTACCGTGCGTTCAGACCAGAGGAGGCGAGAGCGTCAAAATTCGCTCTGGCTGCCCTGCCAACAACGCTATCGAAGATTCGTGGACACTCTGACGTAGTTGAAATAGGCAGCAACGTTCGTTCGGAATGCTTGGTTTTGTGAACTACAGTGCATCCGGAGAGTATTCACAGCGCTTCACTTTTTCCACATTTTGTTATGTTACAGCCTTATTCCAAAATGGATTAAATTCATTATTTTCCTCAAAATTCTACAAACAATACCCCATAATGACAACGTGAAAGAAGTTTGTTTGAAATCTTTGCAAATTTACTAAAAAAAAAAAAATGAAAAAAAAAAAATCACATGTACATAAGTATTCACAGCCTTTGCTCAATACTTTGTTGAAGCACCTTTGGCACCAATTACAGCCTCAAGTCTTTTTGAGTATGATGCTACAAGCTTGGCACACCTATTTTTGGGCAGTTTCTCCCATTCTTCTTTGCAGGACCTCTCAAGCTCCATCAGGTTGGATGGGAAGCGTCGGTGCACAGCCATTTTCAGATCTCTCCAGAGATGTTCAATCGGGTTCAAGTCTGGGCTCTGGCTGGGCCACTCAAGGACATTCACAGAGTTGTCCCATAGCCACTCCTTTGTTATCTTGGCTGTGTGCTTAGGGTCGTTGTCCTGTTGGAAGATGAACCTTCGCCCCAGTCTGAGGTCCAGAGAGCTCTGGAGCAGGTTTTCATCAAGGATGTCTCTGTACATTGCTGCATTCATCTTTCCCTCGATCCTGACTAGTCTCCCAGTTCCTGCTGCTGAAAAACATCCCCACAGCATGATGCTGCCACCACCAAGCTTCACTGTAGGGACGGTATTGGCCAGGTGATGAGCGGTGCCTGGTTTCCTCCAGACATGGCGCTTGCCATTCAGGCCAAAGAGTTCAATCTTTGTTTCTCATGGTCTGAGAGTCCTTCAGGTGCCTTTTGGCAAACACCAGGCGGGCTTTCATGTGCCTTTTACTGAGGAGTGGCTTCCGTCTGGCCACTCTACCATACAGGCCTGATTGGTGGAGTGCTGCAGAGATGGTTGTTCTTCTGGAAGGTTCTCCTCTCTCCACAGAGAAACGCTGGAGCTCTGTCAGAGTGACCATCGGGTTCTTGGTCACCTCCCAGACTAAGGCCCTTCTCCCCCGATCGCTCAGTTTGGCCGGGCAGCCAGCTCTAGGAAGAGCCCTGGTGGTTCCAAACTTCTTCCATTTACGGATGATGGAGGCCACTGTGCTCATTGGGACCTTCAATGCTGCAGAAATTTTTCTGTACCCTTCCCCAGATCTGTGCCTCGATACAATCCTGTCTCAGAGGTCTACAGACAATTCCTTGGACTTCATGGCTTGGTTTGTGCTCTGACATGCACTGTTAACTGTGGGACCTTATATAGACAGGTGTGTGCCTTTCCAAATCATGTCCAATCAACTGAATTTACCACAGGTGGACTCCAATCAAGTTGTAGAAACATCTCAAGGATGATCAGTGGAAACAGGACGCACCTGAGCTCAATTTTGAGTGTCATGGCAAAGGCTGTGAATACTTATGTACATGTGTTTTTTTTTATTTTTTTATAAATTTGCAAAGATTTCAAACAAACTTCTTTCATGTTGTCATTATGGGGCATTGTTTTTAGAATTTTGAGGAAAATAATGAATTTAATCCATTTTGGAATAAGGCTGTAACATAACAAAATGTGGAAAAAGTGAAGCGCTGTGAATACTTTCCGGATGCACTGTATATTTAAAGGGGCCGCAAAACATCTAGACATGTCGACTGGTATCTTTTTGCCGACCTATCACAAGTAGCGTATATCCTCATGAAATCTTTTAAATGTGAAAGTAAGAAATCGATCGATGGCAGAAAGTAATTAAATATAAAAAGACAAACGCTGATTGTATAAATGTGTTACCAATTGATCAGGCAGCACAGTTTTGCATGCTATGGTGCCAAAATTAGCATGCAATATATTATATATAATATTATATAAACCGTAATATCCACTTCATCAACTCACCTGGCACATCAACAATTTCAGACACTTTTGTCCATGCATCGTTTTTTAAATTTATATCCCTGTAAGCAAACAGGGACAGATCGCATATTACGGGAAAACCCGCCACGGCAATAATTAGTTTCTCCTCCATTTTGTCTTCGGAACTATTGTTTGGTGGGAACCAAAGTTTATACTGTTGTGTTCTCTAGACTTCGCTAGAGCGGAGCACTTCTATATTCCAGTAGGTTGCCGCTGAACCGCGTCAAAGCTCATTACCATAATGTTGCCCGCACTCAAGCTTTCCTCTGACACCCACAACGCCCAAGACGCGCCGCTTCTCAACGGCGAGTGACACTGGCTGCCATAGAAAATGAATGACTTACGGTTGATTTGACGCTCTCAACGCCTCTGGTCTGAACGCACCATTACTATAGCACATGACTCATGTGTTATATAACAAACTACATTTATTTCAAATAAATCAAACAACGTGAATTATTATTTTTGACTTCGTAACTGTCCAATCTGTAGGAGGTGTTTAGAATAAAGTTTAGGACGTGTTTCAGTGTTTCTCATTTCATACTCATAGTTTTTAAAGAAAAATCACATTCAGTCGGGCAGTCACATATGGTTCTGTCGCACAAATATTTCACCGTATCCGAGTTCAAATCAGATCCGAATTCCGTCTCCGGAGATGGTTGGAACGCCACACAGCCACCGTGTGACACTCCATTTAAAATGTCTGACCTCTGGTCTGTCATCTGTCATTTGTTGGATGCAGTGAAAAGGCGGCTTCAGTCCAGTAAGATTAAACAAAATTGTCTACAAAAATGTAATGAGTACTTTTCAAGTTTAAATAAAATTGTAAGGAGTAAAAAGTACTATTTCTTCTTTGGAAATATAATTAAGTAAAAGTACAAGTATTCCTTTTAAATTGCACTCGAGTAATGTACAAATCTCCAAAAATAATACTATTTTTACTCAATTAATTTACACCCCTGACTACTCCCTTATAGATATTAATGAAATAAGTGTCCTGAGATATCTCACCGGTCTCTGTGACAGCTGTAGACTTTGTAAACGGCAAACAAAAATGTGTCTGCGGACGCTGACGCTTTTCACCTGTCAATAATTTTGCGCGTACTCATAGTGTTGTATTTTAAGCAGATCATTAAGGCTATGATTCATAATGTTTGTCAGTTGAGGGCACTATTGTGCCACTGTTAAATTTGACAGACACAGGAACAAACAATGCTGCTCTTTTGCTCGGTTTTGGTCTCAAAATGTTCTTTGGAGGGCGGAGTTTTGAATGAGGGGGTGTGGCTAATTCAACGGCTCAGTCACGTGAAAGCTTCAGAATGCTAAAATCACGTACAGCACCTTTAAAGTTTGAAATTCTCCCATTTTCTTTTTTACACTGATAGAATATTCAGTATTCAAAACCTACCCGACAGCTATGACGACATCGACATATTTGCGGTAATGAAGTGCAGTCGGTCTTCCTGACGTCTATTTGCTTACTGAATTCTGATTGGTCTGTATGATTGTCATAATAACACCAAAGCTTAGCATACTTGACTTTAACACCATTCTCTTGCTGTCTTACAAGCTCTGGTATTTCCTTCAGGAATCAATTTTGTTTTAAACAGTTTAAGAAAGGAAGTTTGGAACTTTTATGTGGTACACAAACAAGTACAAGTTCCTTGTTTAAGCAGAAACTGAATTGTGTGATCTAGGTAGTTTTCCCTCACTGAGCTGACTGATAATATCTCAGAATTTTTTTTCTTTCACTGCAGCGCGTTCCGAAGCTGAGCCAGGTGGCACGGTTATGTCAAGTTTATGGCAACAAGACTCATCAAAGAACGGAAACCTCAGTGGTGTGAAAATGAACAGTGAAGGCACTGGTATAGGAGGTCCAACCCCAGCGGTGGTGGGGTATTTGGGAAAAGTCAGTTATACTCGATTCTGTCCCTCTGTCACTTGTGCAAAGCTGCATTGTCACCTCAAATTTATATGTATAGAAACATTATACAGTAATTTTGGATTTGACCCCCACCTTCACCCCCCCCCCAAAATGAAAAAAAAAAAAAAAAGAGCAAACACAGAGATCTGCAACATGTAAAAGGCGAAAGTGAAACAGTGTACTTTTCAATGAATATTTCTTTGAGTTTGTGAGATGTTTATTCTGTGAGGTGTATGGTTCTAAAAAAAAGTTTTTTGTTGCTGTAGTGCGAAGAAAAAAATGGCTCGCCTGGGAACTGCCCGTGGTGTTTGGCAAAAGGTCAGACAAATGCTCTGCAGTTCTGTGCTGTCAACTTTGAGGACACCGTTATTCTCTGTACAAATCCAGTGGTGAGTTACTTTATCTCGTTCATTGCTCCTATATAAATGCCTATTTTCTAGATTAGGAAATGTTCGCACTTTGAAAGTAAGAATTTTACAAAACCTTTTAAGAACAGTCAGATTATGAAAATAAAGCCTAATTTTAAGACTACAAATTATATGGCACATTTTCCCCCAAATTGCCATTACTGTCATATGAGAAAAATTCATTTTCATTACTATAATGTGTATATATATATATATATATATATATATATATATATATATATATATATATATATATGTGTGTGTATATATATATATATATATATATATATATATATATATATATATATATATGTATATGTGTGTGTGTGTACATATATAATCATAATTATATAAACTGACGTCCAAAAGTTTGGAATAATGTACAGATTTAGCTGTTTTGGAAGGAAATTGGTACTTTTTTGGCATTCAACTGATGACAAAGTATAGTCAGGACATTACTGATGTAAAAACAGAACCATCACTGTTTGAAAAAAGTCATTTTTGATCTAATCTAGACAGGCCCCATTTCCAGCAGCTATCACTCCAACACCTTATCCTTGAGTAATCATGCTACATTGATAATTTGGTACTAGAAAATCACTTGCCATTATATCAAACACTGCTGAAAGCTATTTATTTCGTTAAATGAAGCTTGACATTGTCTTTGTGTTTGTTTTTGAGTTGCCACAGTATGCAATAGACTGGCATGTCTTAAGGTCAATATTAGGTAAAAAAAATGGCAAAAAAGAACATGTGAAAATCATCTTTGAACATTTTATCTTTTATCTTTTTTATCTTAACTTTTAATCTTGACACTATGTGAATGCAATCAATATGTTTGCTAAATAAGCTTGTAAAAATATTTCATACTAATCTTACCATGTCACATATGGCCTTTATTTTGAAATGTAGCCTACCTCAGGCACGATTTGTAAAGGGAAATGGGTGTAATTGCCTCTGTTTTGCATCTAATGAACACAAGTGTTTACTTGTAAGAATGCAATTGTAGAGCTCTGTAATTGAAATTCTTACATGTGAAAACTGAACGAGAGAGCTCTAGTTAAATATTTACTTGTAAAAATCAAATTGCAGAGCTCTTTAACTGGAATTGTTAACCAGTAAAAAGGCAATTGCAGAGCTCTGTAATTCAATTGTAGAGCTCTGCAATGTCATTACAGAGCTCTATAATTATAATTCTTACTAGTAAATAATCAATTGTAGATCTCTTTAATTGGAGTTTTTACTAGTAAAATGCCATTGTAGAGCTCTGTAAATCAATTGTAGAGCTTTGCAATTGCATTTTTACTAGTAACAATGTCATTACAGAGCTCTGTAATTGGAATTCTTACTAGTAGAAAATATATTGTAGAGCTCTCTAATTGAAATATTACTAGTACGAATACAATTACAACGAGTAACGCTGGATGCATTAAAAGCAAAATTGGCTTGCCATAGGAATTACAGTTTGATACAAAAACAAGTTTATTGATAATAATTCGCAGCTGCACTGTAAATTGCAAAAAAGTGTGCGGGAATTTCCCGCACTATGAACCTGGAGTTTACGGGAATTATTCAGATTGTGCGCAATACCCGCAATCGCATGCCGAATTTCAGGCTGTGTGTGTGTGTGTGTGTGTGTGTGTGTGTGTGTGTATATATATATATATATATATATATATGTGTGTGTGTGTGTGTGTGTGTGTGTATATATATATATATATAATGTGTGTGTGTGTGTATATATATATGTATGTATGTGTGTGTATATATATATATATATATATATATGTGTGTGTGTGTGTATATATATATATATGTGTGTGTGTGTGTGTGTATATATATATGTATGTATGTGTGTGTATATATATATATATATATATATATATATATATATATATATATATATATATATGTAGCTCTTGAAAAATTAAGAGACCACTGCAAAATTATCAGTTTCTCTGTATTTACTATTTATAGGTATGTGTTTGAGTAAAATGAACATTTTTGTTTTATTCTATAAAGTACTGACAACATTTCTCCCAAATTTCAAATAAAAATATTGTCATTTAGAGCATTTATTTGCAGAAAATGACAACTGGTCAAAATAACAAAAAAGATGCAATGTTTTCAGACCTCGAATAATGCAAAGAAAACAAGTTTATATTCATTTTTAAACAATACAATACTAATGTTTTAACTTAAGAAGAGTTCAGAAATAAATATTTGTTGGAATAACAACCAGCCCGTCTGGCACCAACAATCATCCATGCGATTATCTAATCAGCCAGTCGTGTGGCATCAGTGCATAAAATATTCAGTAATGTTAAGTAAAGTAACCATCAGAATGGGGAAAAATGTGATCTCAGTGATTTGGACTGTGGCATGATTGTTGGTGCCAGACGGGCTGGTTTGAGTATTTCTGTAACTGCTGATCTCCTGGGATTTGCACACACAACAGTCTCTAGAATTTACTCAGAATGGTGCCAAAAACAAAAAACATCCAGTGAGTGGCAGTTCTGTGGACGGAAATGCCTTGTTGATGAGAGAGGTCAACAGAGAATGGCCAGACTGTTTCGAATTGACTAAGTCTACTGTAACTCAGATAACCACTCTGTACAATTGTGGTGAGAAGAATAGCATCTCAGAATGCTCTTCTGAAATGCGAGTTGGCGCTGTTTTAGCAGCACGAGGGGGACCTACACAATATTAGGCTGGTGGTTTTAATGTTGTGGTTGATCGGTGTGTGTGTGTGTGTGTGTGTGTATATTATAATTATACACTACCAGTCAAAAGTTTTGAAACACTTACTCATTCTTTATTATAATTTGTTTCACATTTAGAATAATAGTAAAGTCTTCAAAACTGTGGAATTACATAAGTGGAACTATGTGAATTATGTTGTGACTAAACAAAACCCAAAATAAATCAAAACTGTGTTATATTTTAGCATCTTCAAAGTAGTCACCCTTTGCCTAGAATTTGCAGACATGTACTCTTGACATTTTCTCAACCAACTTCTTGAGGTATCACCCTGGGATGATTTTTAAACAGTATTGAAGGAGTTCCCATCTATGTTGGGCACTTATTGGCTGCTTTTCTTTATTATTTGGTCGTTTTTTTTTTGTTTTTTTGTTATATATAACATTTTAGTTTTATAATGAAATAAATTAATATGGTGGCACAATTATATTTTTGTCTACAAAACTAATTTCAAACATTTAAGCATACGCCTTCAGATCAAAAGATTTTTAAGATCATGAGAAACATTTCAGGCAAGTGTTTAAATACCTTTGACCGGTAGTGTATATATCTATATGTATATGTAATGTTTTTGTTATGACTGACACTTTCTTGACAGGCTTTGTGAGATTCATCCAGCTGTTGTGTCAAGCAGTTTCTATTCCACATTGGCAATTCATATTTGATATTTCTTGTTGAATAAGATGCTTTTGACTCTTTAAAACAAGTACATTGACTGTCCAGTCATTGAGTGTGTTATTTTCATCTGCGCTTTGTTTTTTGTTCTCTTTGCAGTGCCTTTACCCATTGGTAAATAGACCTCTGGAAGATGTGCGTGCTAGTTTGCCCACACAAGAAGATCTGGATGGATGTAAAAGAAAAGCTTCTTCCCTGTCTGAGGTCGAGGACTTATCCTCCCCTTCAAAGCGATCGAGAGAGGAGAATTTGGAAATTTTCTCTACAGTATTTGAGCCTTGTGATGTGGATCTTAATGAATGCACCCCTCCAAATGACACTGTCAAAAATGAAACATTTTCGAATGACCAGTCAGTACTTGAAAAGAACACTGTCTCTATGAATGGCACTGAGGAACAGTATCCTGAAGTGCAACCCATTAGCACTGATGAGGATTTAGTTTTGTGTTGCAAGAAGGACGATTGTGTATCTAGCACTCAAAATGAGTTCGAGGAGACATTCAGAATGGATATTGATATGGAATCTTCAGCAGAGCTGGTTCCTGTGCAACCACATCTCTTCTGGAAAAACGAGGACAACCTCTGTTGGTTGGATTCGTTATTGGTGATGCTTGTGAACTGCAAGACTATCAGAGAAACTCCATGTCAGAATGTAAGGCTGACCGACAAGTTGATGTCAGTGCCTTGCAGCAGCTCTGCTGTCTGGAACCTTTGCTCAGTGTACGATAAGACATTTGCCTATCTGCAAGCCATGCAAGAGCAGGGTGATGGTAAGAGTATAAAAGAATTGCAATTTATTAGAAACATTTTTAAACGAGGTGTCAGAAGTAATTTTTTTTATTTTTTATTATTAAACATGAAGATTTCTTTTAAGATAAATTAACAAAAAAAATGATCTTAATATTTAAAAAGTCAAATAACTTTTATAAGGAGTTATTATATGCAATAACAGCTGGAAAAGCGAGCATAAGTGTATTTAAAAGGACTAACTATCTTAGCAAAATATATATATTTTGCTTGAATGTTATGTCTTTGACAATGTTGCCTTCTGGGTTGATTCTCGTGCACAGCTGACCGAAAACAAGATTGTTTGCTTGTTTACACGATGAGGTGTTCACACAGAACATGTTCCGTTGCTTTTTATTTGAGCTATTGATCTATTTTGGACATGAATGTTTGGCCATTGCATCGCGTCTCACTGTCAACATCTTGTACCATAAGCGTTCCATTTTTATGATGGCTTGTCAAGTTAAAAATACTTTAACTTGTAAAATACTTTAACTTGGGGGGGGTGGTCTTAAAGGAATAGTTCCCCCAAAATATTTTATTATCTTATTTAATCGACTTCATCCCAGATTTATATGACTTATAAAAGCATAAAAGAATGTGGCCCCCTCCCTCCACACTATTTTGCCACTCTGCTCGCTCGAGTGTTTCTGCTTGCTCAACAGTAGCAGTGCAAATGCACAAACTGAAATGATTGCATAAATACAGCACTGGCAAAAGACCTCTCCCGCTGGCCTCTAATCCATTGGGCCAAACTTTTTATCAAGCTCTGCTTTTTATAAGTGTATTCCTGTTTTTGTCACAACAGACAAGATAACCAGAGTTCCTGCTGATGTCCTGGAGGAGACAGAGAGACGGCTCTCTGCTCTCCGTCTTTCAATCTTCAAACTTCTTCAGCCCACACTCAAGTGTGAAATTGGTAAAAGATTTGAATGGCTTCTCGTAAAGATGTTAATCATACCTGATTGATTCGTTGTAATTTGTATTTAGTTAGAATCTGTCTGTCTCACAGGTCAGCAGGAAACACCTGTTTTTGCGCTGCCACTACTTCTCCGGTTGGATAAATGGGCTCGGGATCTTTTCCAGCATACTATACGTTGGGAATTTAAGTGCACAGCCTGTAGTTATACTCTCAATGACAGGTACCTTTTTTTTATTATTTTTTTACTTTTGATTTTTGTTAAAGGGGTCATGACATGCCTTTTTTATTATTTATTATATTCAGGTTTTTTGTTTTGTTTTTTGCACACAGTCATATATTTGTACAAAATTATAATTTTCCACCCTGATTCTGACCCTCTGTCAGAAACAGTCGGTTTTGCTGCTGCTTCTCCTTTAAGACTTGACAGTAAACGCCCACTGTTATGATTGGCTCTCTGCTCTTGACTGACTTGCCATCTCACTGCTCACCACTACTGGGTAGGCATCAGAAGTGATAAGGTAAAGTAGGCGTTGATGTGTTGCTGTGGAGGCGGTCAGATGCAAATGTCTACCACAGTATGACATCACAATGTGGAGGAAGTAGAGAACAAGTCGTTTTGACAACTTGGTTTCAACAAATGCTCTTTTTGCAGTGAGGAGGAAGTTTTAAGTTCTGAAACTTGCAGTATGTTTTATAGTACAATGAACTCTTATATGTTGAAAGTTCAAGGGAAATTTGATTCCTCATGTCATGACCACTTTAAAACTTGTGACTCCAGATGTGGCTTTGTGTGCATCTGTGCTTCTGGTGGAGGAGCAATTGTCTCATCATTTTCTGAAACGAGTTCGTTATGCACTGTATCTCTCTCCTTTAACACGTCTCATTGGCTGTCTGACTAAATAGAGTTTATATGTCATTCATGCCAATAGAGCTTCTATTTAGTGTTTTTCATTATTATTTTTTTCTTGGTTTGTTTTGTAACATTTTGTGGCATTTATTTTATAATTTTTAGTGTGCTTATTGAAA
This sequence comes from Myxocyprinus asiaticus, assembly GCF_019703515.2. Classification (NCBI taxonomy): domain Eukaryota; kingdom Metazoa; phylum Chordata; class Actinopteri; order Cypriniformes; family Catostomidae; genus Myxocyprinus; species Myxocyprinus asiaticus. The sequence continues at coordinate 9,411,671 of NC_059385.1, read as the reverse complement.
CTATGGACTACTTTTTTTTTTTTTCATGCTCATGTAACACAACCTTTCTTTTCTAATCCAGTGTTGAGAAGACTATTACAACATTCACTCAGATTCTGTCTGACTGGCACCCGCTAAAAGCAATCCACCGCACTCAATGCAGTAACTGCAACCGCAAAAAACAGAGGAGGAAAATGGTGCCTGAGAGGTTAGAGTAGTAAATTTTCCTTATTTTGGTAGTTTTTCTACAGACAATTTCCTTGTCTAATTGCCAAATGAGCCTTTAAAAATGCTTGCTGTTTGATAACTGTGCCTCTGTTGATTTTTGCAGGCTGTCCTCTGTATTTGTTCTGCACTTTGTGGAGGGCTTGCCAAGGAAAGACCTCTCTAGATACTCCTTTGATTTCCAGGGTTCTCACTACAGTGTTAGCACTATAATCCAGTACAATAAGCATCTCCAGCATTTTGTCACCTGGATTCGCCAGAGTAATGGTGAGCCTCAGTTTTCTTCTGTGATTTATCTACTAATTATGAAGTCTTTTAGTTGATGCATTCTGGATTTCATGATGCAGTCTGCTTCAATTCAGTACAGTTAACTCAACATTCCAAGCATTTAGTTTGTGCAGCATTACTAAATAGGAACAAAATGAGAAACATCCATGCTCCATAGATTGAGTTTTTAAATATGCACTTGGAATTTTTTTTTCCATTCATAGTTTAATTTGCCCTGAGAAGTGTAAAAACTGTGACTTTGTGTGCTTTCAAAATATTGCTCCGTTATAACATCCCAACATACTCAACCAATGGCCTATGTGTGGGGCGGGACTATAGCCCAAAGTGTCCCTCAGTTAAACACCATAGCTTTGCGTCTGGACACACAATGCAAATTTCATCAGTGTGCTCGAGCACTGGATGCATGTGGCCTGATTTTCCTAACTGTGCATATATACATGCAGAGTGCACATGCGCCTGGAATTATTTGCACTAATTAGTGGGTCCAGAAATAGGCAACACTCACAGTTGAGCTGTTGCTTTCACAAAGAAATGCAACAAGATGTAATCGCCGGTAAACAACAGGAGACGAAGGTGGGAACAACAACAGCAGATGTGCAGGTCAAGAGCGCGTGTGTGAGGAGGTCAGGAGATATCTGCATTTGTAAAACTTGAGTCTGAAGGAATATAGAGACATCTTAATGGGTCTATACTCCTGAAGAAATAGTTCAGTATGTCATTGAAGTCGGAGTACTGTCAAATTCGAAATTGTAATATTCGTGGAATTTAAGAGAGAGAAAAAAGCACATTCGAATGCTAACATTTGGATATGTGCCAAGCACTGACGATGACTTCAGAATGATTGCATCCTTGCTCTATAAAAGGTTAGATGCAGTGCAGCAAATACAGTTTGAACAGCCCCTTAGGTGGAGGTCTTTGGCCATTGCGTCTTGCTCTCTTTTCAGTGTCTCTCAGACTAAGTTAAATTTGGAAAAGTGTGTCTCGAGATCCTCGTTCTGTTCTGTTGTGCTCCTTATGATTGTACAGCCCCTGACCTGGGCTCATAGTCTGAGCTGCTTCACCACAGAGTTTAGCTGAATAGCTCTGCTCTGTGGGAATATTACTACCAGACATACAACATGTAATGAATGAATGAATGAAATGTAATGAATGAAAAGCTCTGTTGTATCGTCGTTATTAAGCAGCTTGAGTCTGGGGCTGTACCACGAACTCCTTGTTAAAAGCTGCACTACATACCTTTGTGCTCTTAAGCGACATCTGTGGTTGAAACTTAAAATTGCAAGCAATTTCTAAATAAATAGAAATAATGATACAAATATTATTTTAAAAAGAGGATATCTGGAGCAGATACAAAGTTTAATTTCACCTCAGGCTGCGTGTGCTTCCCTCTCTCACTCGTGGCGCGTGCAGGAAAATGTCGTCTCACTAGACAAGCAAACTCCGCAAAGTAGCTGTGAAATCACTTCGGTGGTGGTGCTGGAATCGGATTTCCAAACGTTTGAAAGTCCCTATGGATGGTTTTACATTTGAGTCTACTTTAAATCTGTGTGTGCTTGTTAGAACAGGCTGGGTTGCTCTGTTGGTCCTGCACTATTCATTCAAATGTTTTCAATAAATATGCCTGTTAAATATTAGCTAACGTTGATTCAGTGAATGCGTGTCATGTTCTGTATTTAATGTGCAATTATCAAATGCAAGGCAAACACGTCGCAGTTAAATGCCCCTTTTAAATTGGAATTTAGCTTTGGATTTGGAATAGATTAAGTATTTTAAATGGGTCGCATAAACACATTTTTTGACTGTTTTCTGAAGGTTGGTTTCTTTTTAGATTAGTCGACTTCAAAATTTCCATTTAAACGTCAGTGAAATTAGTCATTCAGCACTTCCCTAATTTTTATACTATATTGTCCAGCCTCAGTTACTACAAAAGCATGTATATGCAATGCAAACAATAACACCATAAAAACATAAAACAAGGATTCAATAATGATGGGGATAAAATATACTTTATAAAACGTAAAAATAATAAGCTTAAATATGCAATATAACAATTACAAGAAGTCAATTTCAGAAGTCATAAACATGTCACAGTAACTTCACCGGACAACATTGATACATCACGATTGGGTAACACACGAGTAATGTTCGATTCATAAAAGCATGACTAGCAATATAAGCTTCAACAACCCTACCAGAAAACATATCCAAGCATTATAGCAGGTAAACAACAACGCCAAACAGATAACAGATAAACATCCATCTAGACAACAACTGTGTGAGTGTTACTGAACTGAGCTGAACAGTGTAGTTAGTTTCTCTAGCTGGAACATGAGACAGCCAGTACTTCTTTCCTGTGTGTGCGGATATGACGTAATGACGCAAAGATGAATGTCATAAGCCAGCGATTTCATACCAAATCTAATCTGACAGCTCAAAATACAAATCATTTTTATAGGCTTACCATAGTTAATTGGGGTAAGGTAAGGACATTGTTTTGAACATTGTATTTGTACTCAATCAATAATGGCAATTTGTTCATTTGTAACCAAAAAAATCTTACATAGTGCAGCTTTAACATAAAACTGTCTATTGAAGCGAAAACACTTTTTTTTTTTAAATTATTATTATTCTATGCACATTAGTTTAAAATTGAGCCAGGAATGTTCTTTGCAATCATTTAACACTGTGTTGCTTGGTTTATGTATTTATTGCATCCTCTTGTGGACTGAGGAAACAACATCAGTTAAAAAATCTGCTAACTTTCAAATTTAAATTGAATATTGGTAAAATAAGGTAAAAAATCCAAATTTAGGGTGCGTCTTAATCAGTTCCTCAGTAGTCAGGGCACTGATCAGTGAGTCAGCTCATTCGTAAAATCGGGCCAGTGCACTGAAATGTTCGCTCCCTAAAGAAATCCCACAATGCACCGTAAAAACCAGGGAGTAACGTTGCTCACTATATTCCCTTACCGGAAATGTCGTCATGTCTTCTGAATTCTGAAGTCGTTAGATCACAAGCACAAGTGTAAAACTATGAAGTCCAAGCCTTATTTTCTTTTTAAAAGAGATGTTTTTTGTAATGTCTTTCATTCATAATTACCATGAGAGTGAAACAACAATCTTTTAAATATTTGAGTTGTTAAAAGGTTTAAAATACACTCCTATATATTTTTATGTCTTTATTTATGCCATGTATCTGTTATAATAACACTGTACGTTTGAATATCTTCAAGGAAAATGAACAAGATTGTCATTTATACAGTGATGGTGCTGATTAATAACAGCTGCGCTTCAATGTGTGAGCTCGTTAACGTGTTGCAGGTGATTGAGTCTTAAGTGTCCCAATGTTCAGTGGATCAGTATCCTTACCAGTGCTCGAATTCGTGTTCACGCAATACTGATCAATGGCATAAGGAGCTGATCGGGACAGTTTCTTAGCCCAGTTGACCACCCAAACGTATATGCGCCAATCGCCAGTGTATGCGCGCACAGTCAAATGAAGTACACTACATTGAAAGGCTAAGCGTTCGAGTCAAAAGCGAAGTATACTTGGGGCTTGTCTGTGTTTCTGACCAATGGCAGATGGGGTAGTGAAACCTGTTTGTAAACAGTCATTAAGTAATTTATTTTTGCAATTCTGTTTGATGCTGGTGGAATTGGAATTACATAATTCACATTTAAATCACATAAGTTGTAAATAACTTTTTTTTTTTTTTTTTTTTGGCTCAAAGGATCATGGTTGGAACTTGACGATTTGAAATACCCTCACAGCATCACCCACAAACGGTTGACACTGCCTGCAAATGAAATGCACGTTGTTTTCTGGGAGGTAGACTCCAGCAAAGAAAGAGCTTTGGAGATTTGCCCACTGACAGCTCCCCCGGCAGTCACAATTGTTGATAATAATAAACATGCACATAAACTGTCAGATTCTGCAGCCGATGACACGTCTGTCCTCAGTACAGTCACTGTAGGTGAGGACAAGGATTTGACTGCTGCCAGTACCCTGGATGCATCTATTCATAGTACCACATTAATGGACACCTTTGAGGGACTTCCACACACAGACATTGTGACCCTCACTGTGGTTGAGGAGAATCCAACCACTAATAGAACACATCTTCAGGTTCCCCAGACCCCAGCCATTGTGCCATTTGTCCTCCCCAGTCATCCAAAAGCATCTAGAAACTCTGAGTTTGTTTGTCAACCCTCAAGTCCTCCTAAACACCAGATATGCAGCACTGGTTCTAGGGAAGGATCTACTTCAGTTGCCCCAAAAATAACTCTACCCTCAGTGGTGAGGTCATCAGTACCTACAGAAAAGCCTGTCCCTTCAACTCTTGCGTCAGGTGATAGTACTCCCGCTGGTGTACTAAACTGTTCTGCCTTACTTCAACACTATGCTTCCTTACTTCCATCCACTCAAGTAAGGCCTCCTACTTCTGCCCCCAAACTAAAACCCATTCTAAAATGTGAAGGCAATGAAGCTCTGCCAGCAAAACCAGCTGATTTGTTTGGTGGTTTCATAACCAAGAAAATGCCTAATCTGCCAAATCCTGGTGGAGTTATGAAGAACCCTTCAATAGTACCTCAGCAGAAACCAAGCAACCTTCCTGGAGCCGTGTGTCCTTCTGGGAAAGTGTCTGAGATCTTGAAATCAGCTGGTAAGAAAACCCCAAGCCTTTCAGCTTCCAATCAGCCACTTGGCACTACTGAAGCCCTCAGGCTAAAGCTAATGAAGAAGCTCAAGGCCAAGAAAAAGAAACTTGCCAAGCTAAACGAACTACTGGGAAACGGAGTAGAAGCTACACCCAAACCAGACAGCACAGCCCTTTCTTCGCCCTACTCTGTCACTTCTAGTACTTCTGTGTTCGACAGCCCAGCGTATGACCAGTTCTTCGCCGAGCTTTTGTCTCCTGCAACCACCGTTAGCAACCAATCGCCTGATAGCACAGGTCTCCTGGAGATGTTGAACAGCAGCCAGAATGGGGAGACAGCAAATGGCAGAGCACAGGAAAATTCTTCTGCTGCATCTGTGGTTCCAGAACCAACTTTCCAGAACTACCCCTCCTCTACTAATGATTCGTCAATGGCTCTTGAGGAATATTTAGAAGCAGGGATGGGGCAAACTGCAGTCGAGAACACTGATTTTAATGGTTTAGATATATTTTTCTGATTAAGGTAAATGTTTTAGACTGTAAGCACCAGGAGTTTGGTCTGTTGTTGTTCCTAAGCGCACACTTTATACTTTTGTATTTAGAGGAAGAATTTTGTTAGGAAAACCTGTGGTACAGTGTCAGTTATTGCAGAATTCAGAGTTCATATTTTGTCTTATTCACTTGAAGGCAAAAAAAAAAAACCCATTAAATGGGGCAGTCTAGACAAAATGTTTGAAGATCAAATTGTTTATGTACTTAATGTAACATTTTGTACAGTTTTGTACAGTTGTCTGTTTAATAATTGTTTTTCTTGTTTTGTTTTTGTTTTTTTTATGGCTATCAAGTGTATTTAAGAAGTTTATATTAAATTCTCTCCAACATTAATATTTTGTGGTTCACTTATTTAGGTTTGAGTTTTTGTTTTAAAAATATTTTAATTGTAAATTAGGCCTTTCATCATTATTATATTATTACCTCATTGTTAAATTTGTCAACCGTAGTCACTTTGCACTCAGAATTCCACAGTTACAAAAGAGGGATTTTAGTCTAAAACAGAAATAATATATTCATTGCACAATGCAGTTGTTTCAAAAAGATGTCCTTTGCCTCATTAACTGCCCACTATTATCATCAATATTGATTTATAATAATAAAGTGTGTGGGATTCTACAAAATCACTGAAAATTAAATGGACCAATGTGATTGGAGTCCACTTCAAATTCTAAGTAAGCATAATTATTTGGCTCAAATAGGTAGAACTTAATTTTATATGTAAAATTAACTAGTTGCGAGTAAACTTATCTGAGATTGAAATATTGTTTTTATTAAAAAAATGTAAATTGAGTTACAGCACATCATATACCGTACAAGGGTAATTATGACTGGAATCTTTGCTTATCATAGGGCACATTTGGTTTTTCTCAGTACTTTCATAATGCACATACATCTGCACTTTTGTAAAGTAGAACTGAATAAAGAAAAATGATTTAAAATGAACAGGCTCCAAGTTCATCACAAGTAACGCTAATCACACTAATGGTGACTTCACAAAAATCCAAACTATCAACCAGCTACAACACAACAACAAAAGTCATAAGCATTAAAACTATATACATTTTAAATAAGATATTTTTCTACAGAAGTTCCCTTGTTTTGACCAAACATGCATAATTTGTTCAAGTGCAAGGGCTTATGGGTATTTCACACAGCCACAATTTTGTACTTTATAATTTTGAGTTAGTAGTACTCGAAGCCAAAGTTTAAAGAACGTATACATTTGAGTTATGATTCCAAAATATGACATTTCGAGTACTGTTTTAATTAGGACCACTTAAATGTTTTTATTAATGCCAAGAGAGTAATGGTAACTTAATTAAACTTTTTTCTCAATTTGAGATAACTTAGTATTTGCAGGGTTTAATGTTGATGCAAAAAGGGTAATTTTTTCATTCAGGTTGCTCTTTGGTTCATCTGACGGTCTTAAATGTGGTACTTTTAAAGAGGACATTAAAACCACCCTAAAGCAGGGATTCCGCAACTGTTAAACATTCTATGAGCAGTTGATTTACAGCTGAACTTTCATGATGTATGAAGTTCAGTTGACTTTGTACTATCAGTGCCAAATATATTGTTTCATTGTATCAGTCAATTTAATTAACATACATTTTGTTTAAAAGCCAAACACTAAAGCTCCTATGTTGCAACAAAATGACAGACCAATGACTCTAAAACCAGGAATCTAAAGTAATCTAAGAAGCCATCACCCAAATGAACTATGTTGGCTTCTTATGTCTAAATAATGTGATTAACATACTGTATAGTGTAATTTGTCAGTGAAATGATCAATTCAATTGGGTTATAGCTAAAGAAATATGGTTGAAAAGCATTTAAAAAATATTGCAAAAATGACGTTCGTCATTTTAATTCCGCATAAATAATCATTAAAATTTTTTTAGCAATATCTTTCTACACTGTAAAATCAAATTAGTTGACTTAGATTTTTTAGGCTAATCAGTTTTGCTCACTTTATCTAGGTCAACACACTTATTTGGTTCAAGTTAACTGAACTTAAGTTTTTTAAGTATACTTTACTCATCTGTGATTAAACTATCATTGTTTTTATTTAAATATTTCAGTTATATCATATCTTGCATAGTATAAAGGACATTTTGACTGGACTCTAGATTAGATATATAGCACATTGGTGTTTACTTGGTACTTCTTAGTGCACATAAATCTGCACTATTGTAAAGTACAATGAGTGAAGAAGAATGGCTTGTATTGAATAGGCTCCAAGTTCACCAGAGGTAACACTGATCACCCTAATGGTGACTTCACAAAAATCACAACTATCAGCCAGCTACAATAAAACAACAATAGCACTGTGTAACAATTATTTCTTTTTCTTTTTTTTTTCCTGGGTAGTAAGTGTTATTTTCTAATTACTTATGCCTCAAAAGTATCAAAAATGGCTATTATTCCCCACAAACTTTGCTTTTGTGACCAGGACAGTGATATTTTGAAATGTACCTATTTCCAGTGAGAAAATGGTCAAATTTTTGTCTTTTCGTTCACATAAAGTCAGAAAAACAACAACATATGAATCCAAATTAACATGTATTTATACTAAAGTAATATTCAAAGCCGTGCTGGTCCATAATGGTAACAAGTACCCGTCTCTTCCCGTGGCTCACTCGGTGCACCTCAAAGAGGAACAGCAACAGGGGGATGTACTTACTTGTTTTGATTATTGGGGGGTTACCTGCCCCCATCCCTCCTGGAATCTATGCCACTGGTGTCATAGCTGTTTGAATGTTATCTGCGAGGTCCAATTTACCTCTGCTGGTGACAGAAAAAAACACCTCACAAGCATTTTCTGTAGTAAAGGGGTGCTGTAGACTCGTGACTAGATGCTTTTGGATGACTGGGGAGGACAACTGGCACAGTGGCTGGGGTCTGGGGAACCTGAAGATGTGTTCTATTAGTGGTTGAATACTTTCTGTGCTCCCACACGTAATCCATTTAAATCAACTCTTCCCAGTAGCTTAAAGGTGCACTCAGTAATCTTTTCCTCATTAAAAAAGTTTAACTCCTAAAAACATGAATTGTAAGTTTGCATTATATGTAGGAAATCATCACCACTCACATGAAAATGAAGATCTCAATCAAATCACTAACCTTATAAAAGCTGTTTTATTGTACATGTGAATAAGGTGAATAGCTGACAGAGGTTCAGTTTCAAATTCTAAGCCTTATGATGTCTCAAAGGGGCAGGAATTACAAATTCCACGACAGCTATGACACCATAGTGGATGTCCTGTCACAGATGAGTGTGTGGCTACTGAACAAATATAGGATTAAGTTTGATGCATCACGAAGACAGCCTCTCTAGTTTTTGTGAATTAGATTTGTCCTTTATCTTGTTTGCAGACTCACGTGGACCTCAACATTTAACCCACAAACCATTTTGTTATTATTTACACACCCTCACGTCATTCCGTATTACTTTCTGTGTATTCCTGAGAGACGGAACCTTGTTGCCAAATCAGTTTTTATTAAAAGAAAGAAAGAAAGAAACAACAGTCGCAGTTACAGTAAGGTGCTCATAATGAAAGTGAATGGGGCCAGTCTATAAACCTCATAATACGAATTATATCAAAAGTAAAGTCACAATATGTAAACATTATTTGTGTTAACCTGATTTTAGTGTGATAAAATTGCTAACTAACCTTATCTGTGTAAAGGCATATACTTCTTTGCCATGACAAAGTAAACACTAAACCGGTAGTCGATTTTATAATTTATACATTTAGCAGACATTGTTTTTACATATACGCATTTAACAGACACTTTCATCCAAAGTGACTTATAGTGCATTTATGCTGTCCATAAGGAGCAACAGGAGCACTAAAATCATGTAGAACAGAGATGTTTTCACCCTAAAGTCATGTTAACACGAATAATATTAGCTTCTTGTGGCTATAGTTTTGAAACTATGTGTATTTTAATGTTTAATGACTGGCCCCATTCACTTCCATTGTAAACGCCTTATTGTAAGCACGATTTTTGCCAATTTTTTTAAGAATCGAGGGACGAGTTGAAATTATTTTACAAATACTGTCGATTGAGCTTAAATTTTACTCTTAACATTCCTTTATTGATGCAATATTATTATGCCATTCTGCCTAATATTTAACAATGTTTTCTATAAAATTTGTGAATTTGTAGTGCTGCTCAGTTAGTTTTGTAATGGTTTATTACACTGGTAGAGGGCAGGCTTTAGTCACAGATCAAAGGACTGTTGGTTTCAAGATACAGTACATTCAGTGAATGTTGATTATATTTTGCCCTCAAAAACCAACTGATAGAATGAGAAGTGGAAAAGAAGATGCAGCTGTGCCAAAAGAGTATTTCCACATTCAGAAATTAAATCTATTGCCTTTCAAAAAGTGTTAAATAAACAGTAGATGCAGAAGTGATGTTCTAGCGGCCCTCCCACCAGGAAATGCATCAGTTAAGGTATGATGTTATCTCTGCCTCTGATACTAAATATATAGTCAGCAGTCCAACCAGCAGCCCTGAGACATACACAGTTCATACCAAAGCAACATGTATGCTGTCGTGTTGGAAAACATTTTCTTGTTAGTGCTGGTCACTCTCCTCAGCGTGGTCCAGAATGGTAAGACATTTTAAAGATATAACTTCATATTTAATTTGTACAGCTCAAGGATGTTGTTCACTAGGGTGTTTGTAAATATCCAGCATGAATTTGTTCATATTGTACAGTACATATATGTACATGCAATTGCATGAAACTGTATATTTTAATCATAGTACTTCTAATGTCTAACATAGTGTCTTCTCCTCTAGTATTCTTCGCACTGAAGGTTGAGAAAGAGTGTAAAGCCAATCAATCTAAACTTCATTCTGCAACTTTTGAGCGCTTGTCCTGTGCCAAGTGAGTATCTCTGATCATGGCTTCTCCACTCTGTTCATCCACTATGGATTTTGACTGAAAGAACGAATCATTTAGCACAGATTTTAAGTGCCAAAGTGGGTAAAAAGATGTTAGCTGTTTTTAGAATCCATTTCATGAAACAAACTGTGCTGGCACAACTTCTTTTGCATAACAACATACAGTTTTCCTGTTGTGAGGGAAACAAACTTCCTTAAAGCTTAAATTACATCATTTTGGCCAGATGATGTTGTAAGAGGGTCTGTCAGCACTGGTCTGTCTGCATATGGAAAGCCTAGATAGAGTCATTTCTTTTTCTGAAATATTTTACGTGAAATGACAGATGTTTATTAGTGAAAATGAACTCATTTTAGTTAAGGATTTGTATCTCCAAGAAGTTCTTCACAACATTAATTATAAAAAAACAAAAAACAAAAAAAAAACATTCAAAACCAATTTTAATTTATCTACTGCCAGCATCCTTATCTATTGTTTTACATTATCTATTGAATTACATTATTTACATAACATTACAGAGCAGAATAAGACCACACAGTATTGTGTCTAGACATAGCCTGTGTGTTGTTGATTAAAACTTTTAACATATGCAGAATAAAACCAAATCAAACTGATTATCAGTTATCACCAATTGCATATCTAGAATGATGCATTTGGGGTTTTCTCCTAGTCTGTCTCAATCTTGATGCAACCAAAGCTGCCGTTAACCACTATCAGAGAGGAAGTAACACTTTTTGTCACAATGATTATTTGAAGATTAAAAAAAAGGAAGAACATACAACATTTCTTTAAAACAGACAGGGTCTGCTGAATTTATATTTCAGCTATTTCAGTGCAGTTAGTAGGGATGTTTTATGCCTAAGAATACTTAATATAATTCATGACCATCTTTGTTATTATGTGTATATTTATTGTTTTGTCATAATTATGTTTCTCGAATTAGTCGAAACTGCATGGATACTTACCCCACATTCCTGGCAGTACTGTGGTGCGCTGGTATCTGCCTCAGTCAAGGTACACCATGATTCAGTTGATACCAACAATGTTTT